>NW_005187600.1:973897-984193 GCF_000239375.1 Pundamilia nyererei
CTGTATGCACACTGTATGCACACTGTATGCACACTGTATGCAGACTGTATGCACGCCGTATGCACACTGTATGCACACTGTATGCACACTGTATGCACGCTGTATGCACGCTGCATGCACGCCGCATGCACACTGTATGCACACTGTATGCACACTGTATGCACACTGTATGCACACTGTATGCACGCCGTATGCACGCTTGCTCTGGTAGACACTCTGTTGAAAGGGCTCTTTTGAACTTTGGGGCAGTGCTGGTCTTTTGTTGTCTGTCTCTCGCCCACGCGCTCTACATCCCCTCTCACTCTCCCAGCATCCACCCATCCCCGTCCTCCAACCGCAGCTACAGGCTCTTTCATCTACCCTCTGCTGGATGATGGATGGAGTATGTGTGTGTTTGTGTTCCCCGCAGCAGCCAAGAGACGAACCTTTGACCTTTGACCTCGTGTGTTGTTGTCATTCATTGGTCTCTCTTGTTCACATCAGGGGTCTGAACATGTGAAATGACTGCTGCTTCTGCTGCTTGTAAATGGGAGATGTGTATATATACATGAACTCATCCTTGCTGTGACATGTGTACGAGGAGTAAAGCGAGATGAGTCTGGGCCCTGGAGTCCTTCTAAATGGCATCAGAATGATATTACAATACTAATGACTCGAGTATCATTTGCTCAGGTCCCTGATGAGAGAGATGCAGGAGCTCGAACAGTATCACACAAAGCTGGAATACATCTGATGTCTTCCTGCAACTTTCTAGCTTAAATACATGTATATACGATGTGTGCTAGGACATCATGTTTTGATGTTTTAGTTACAATCTTAAGATCTGGTAAATGAGTGAAGGGAATGCCCTTTCCCCCCATTATGCTGTCATGTGTGTAATGGCACGTGAAATAGGCCCAAAGATTTCCTTGTTAAGGGTTTTTCAAAAGGACCGTGGCCCTAATAGAATTCCTGAGATTGACATCCAGCTGTATCCACGGCAGTAAAACGAGGCGCGCGATGCTGGACCGTTCAGCAATGTGCACACAAACAAAACAAAACACACACATGCGCACACACAGCACCGCATCAGGAATCGCAGAAAGGAGGAAGAGGAGCTAAGCTCTCCTCTTTCATGAGCTGCACAGTAAAATTAGACGAGAGGTGGATGTAAACAGAAGGAGAGCGTGTATCTTCAAAACAACACGCTGTGCTGCATTTACACATGAAAGTGATGATTTTACTGGTGAATACACGTGAAAGAAGTGCTTTTTTTTATAGCTGATAATCATTCTTGTATAGTCGTTAATAGAAGCTCATTTTTTTAGGTTGTCTTGAGGCTCCAGCTGCTTTCCCCTCTCTCAGCAGAAGCCTTGTTTGTCACTATTTTCTGGCCCTTGTCCATCTCCTGCTCGCCCTGAGGCCAAAGTCCACTCAGCTGTAATCACTCCTCTTTAGCCTGCCAGCCCACACAGGACCTTTGCACTGTCACTGCTACTTTTTATACTGAGGGAAGAGCTGAAGCAGTTTGAGCTCCCTCACAGGAGCAACGGCAGACTAAACAGACAGCTAGAGGAAGCCTTACTGTATGTAAGAACTGTCTGGTAAGGACACTAATATAATTCAGGCTGAACCTTCTCTCAGATACAGTTACAAATGCTTATTGCCTGAAGTCTGCTGTTGCCTGAAGCACCATACAGGCAAATACATGGATGCCTGTTTCCCTGAAAGCTTTCTGGCTGTGTCAGCGCAGCTGAGTGTGAACTTCTCATAGGGAACAATCATGGTGCATGTGTGCACCTTTGTTCTTCACAGCAGGTGTTTACATGTCTGTGGACTACAGAGAAGCAGCTTTGAATACAATGTTCAGAAAAAGGTTTGTGAACTGTGTGAATTTATGACGATCACTTGAAATGTGGTCTGTGCTTCATCGAAGCACCAGACAAACACTATTTAACTAAACCGGTAACACAGAAGCTGCGTTTTTCATGTCTTTGAACACAGTGAACACAATTATTTATAGTGCAGGCTGGAAAAAGTAAGCGAGCACTTATATATTTGGTTATTTCTCAGCAACCACTTCCATCAGACATGTCCTGTAGCTGCTGATGGATTTTAGGGCTGATGACTCTGCAACTGCAAGGTGCACAGACACTGATGAAGCACCCAAAGTATAATGGTTCTCCACAGTGGTTCCCAAACCCCCTCCCAGCAGCTACAGACAGATCAGTTTGTGGTGATTTCTGCTCGCACACTTCAGGATTACACATCATGCAGAGAGCAGCTAACACTCCTCGTTTTCCTTCCTGTGTAGACGATTGCTGACTGATGAACAGACGGGTCCTAAGAAATGCTTTAATGTTTGTGGATCTCGTTACTTCTTCCTGTGTGAAAGTCGTGACCGACATCAACCAGCCTCAGTGCGTTTATGGGATGGATTCTTCTACAACAACATCATCATTTAGTTGTTGTCTTACTTTTACAAACCGAGTCATCACCCCGAGTACAGACCTGAACTCAGAGTGATGACTCGGTTTGTTCAATCGTGGAGACTTTACTGTTGTTTACAAACACACTCGTTTGAAACTGTGCAAAGAGAGCTGCGATGCGAGCAGCGTGTGCACGCCGGTCACCTCAGTGGAGCAAGCTCGTCTTTGTAAACTATTAACTGCTGTCTTCCTCAGTATTAACAACCTCTGCCACTCATCCATCTCCCCAAGAAAAAAGATTCAAGTACAAGCTGCTCGCTACGGCGCACCAGTCACTCTGAACTCGTACAAATTTATTTTATTCTGTTGCTGAATTTCATTTTTTTTCAGCAAATCTAAACATGAAATAAAAATATATGATACATTTAATGATTTCATAATGAAATCCACTATCAGACATGATATTGTGAGATATATTTGCTGAAGCTTATAAAGAATATTAAAGATTTGCTCTTTAAACTAAAGTGCAAACTGTAAGAGGGCCCTCAGTTTGTGATTTAGTCAAATGTCACTGTAACATTATATTGTTAGAGTAATGGTACTAACACTGACTTTAATACGCAGCTATCCGTGTCATTTAAATATATTACCTCCACCTTTCTATAAGAGACTCAGGTAAACGTGATCCTGTTGCACAGCCAGCAGCAGGGTGGATACCTGTAGGTCCTCGCGGGCTCGTGCCGTCACATCCATCACAATAAAGGTTGTTTGTGTTGAGCACAGCTTTGCTCTGTGGCATTTAAGGGCCCTTAAAGGACAGTTGAAGCCTGCTGTAATGAATAACCCATCAGCTACGCCGGGGCTCCCAGCCGCTGCCGGGGCCCGATCTGTCACATCGATCATCTGCCGCGGGGGCCGCACGGCACAAAGGGAGTGGCGCCCGGCCAGAGGAGGGGGACACATAGGAGTGTGTCCAAAAAAGGGGGAGTGGTTTGATTGTCTTAGGTCATGTTTGCGAGGTTAGTGGCACTAAGAGATGTGTAACGATTGGGGGGGAGTTTTAGACTCTATGTTCTTAAAAGCTGCTCAGGAGCAACTATGAAGGGAATGAGAGGTGGAGGCGAAGAGGGGGGGGGGGGGGTAGGAATAGAAAATGGGGGTGGAAAGATGGCAATGTAGGGGTGAGAGGTGGATGTCCTGGTCCAGAGGGATTTGAGAGACACAAAGAGCTGCAACTCCCAGAGGACCCTCCTCCATCAGCCCGCTCTGCTTACATTACCGGCCTGATTAAACTCGTGCACCAGCGAGTAATGTAGCTCTAATATATGATCGCTCTCCCACACACACGCTTCTCACTGGTATTCTTAGTTCCCTATAGGCACACCCCAGTGATCTGTCACACGAGTGGCTTCCATGGTAACAGGGAAAAAGACTTATTAGCATAATTTATAAGCACTTTATATTTGTCTCCATTTATCCATTTCTGCGGTGAACAAATGTGTTTTAAATTGGGGAATTTTTAACTGTCTAATCTGATACAAAAACAGTTCATGTGATCAAAAATACAAAGAAATCAGTATTTCTTGACATCGCGTACTCTAGCCCAGAAATACAACAGTGCACCTGAGTCTGATGTGACTTTAGAAACAATTATTGGGAATACGCAGATTTTCTTGGGTGGACACCTTTTACACGCCTTCAGTGTAAAAGGATTTTCATGTCACTGTGCCAAAAAGTGCTCGGGGTATTGAATCTGTTATGTAAAGTGTCGACCTGGAGGCTTGCAGAGGAAAGAAATTGCTCCAAACATATTGAACATATGTTATTGTACTCATGAACAAAAACAGCAGCAACAATCGTGCATTTGCTGACTTTCCTTATTAGAAGCTGGGCTTTGAGCCGGAAATCTGCCGCTGAATCGCTCTCCTCTTATGCCTTTTAGGAACATACATTCAGCTTAATTTGTGTTCTGGGAAACGTGGCCTGCAATATGGTTTGAGTTTGCCATCTATCATGCACTGGTGCTTTTTCAGTCTAATTTCACAGTCAGTTGGTGTATACTGCTCTTTTCCCTCTGCTCACTGAGATGTGCATCGCGGCCTAATCAGAGATCACAGTATTGATTCCCGGGCACACGCAGAAAGGGCTGTTGCTTGCCACGCAATACAAAGGTACTGAGTAGGACTAATCAGGGCTTATTGATTATCTTATGCTGACTGCTTTCTTCTGCTGTGCAGTTTTCTGCTCAGCACGACTGGTTTGAATATGTGCATGTTTTGTTTGTTTCTGTTCTCTCGCTGCGCAGCTAAAGCGGGCTGGAACATTTGTCTTGACACAAAATAAATTGGGAATAAATGAGTAAGAGTGAGACTGCATTTTATCAAATAATCTAGCCAGACACATTCAATCATGGTGCTATCATAGAGCCACATCCAACATGCGTGCACACACATGGATGCACACACACACACAAATGAATAAGGAACACCTGCTCATTCGCATTCATGCACACAGTTACACAGTGATGTGAAAGCAATTGGCTGCAACAGAGGAGAGGCCAACTCCCGGAGTCGGTTGCTAATGGCTACAGGATCCAGGGGAGCAGGCAGAGATGTCGATAATGACAATGTCACTCCCAACCAACCAGCGCTCAAAAATGGGGCAGGACACACACGCGCACACACACACGCTAAAACTCATGCAAGGCTGTTGGAGCATTTGTAGTTCACACACACACACACACACACACACACACACACACACACACACACACACACACACACACGTAGATGCTGAAATGGAAGAGCAATTTTCCTCCTTCCAGGTGTTATTATAGTTGTCAAAAGCAGCTCTGCTGTCGAGGGTCATTTTGGCTGCAGGTCTAATGTTTGAATAAAGCATCTCTTTCCCATCTTACCTTACGTGTACTGTAATCAACATGTGATTTTTTTTTTTTTAAGTATCCGTTGAGCAGCTAGCACTGAATGTCCCTGATTATTCTTTGGGTTTTGCCACTAAATGCTTTTGTCTTTTTCTGTTTTTATTTAACTGTATTAAATAAGGAAATCGGCCCTTCTCATTAAGCCTGCTCTGGTTCTCCAGTGAATAATAAGTGCTTGAAACATGGCAGTTCATTTCCTCTTTTCATCCATCAAAGGTGTCAACTGCTTCCCATGTGCACGATTTCCACAGCAATTTTATTTTGTTTCTTTCTTCATGATCTCGCCTCGTTTCTGATCTTCAGCTGCATCACTTTTCACCTGTTATTGCGGTGATATATTTAGCTTATTTCATCAGTCGGCTTGACCGGAGAAGTCCTCTGTCTTACGACACTGCGCACGCTTCCAATGTAAGAAAGGACCGAGCAGACTACAGTGGAGCTCGTGCAGATGATGTAAGGTTATGCAAAATCTACAGGACAGCTGCTCCGTTCCCCTGTCGTGTGGTTTTTCACACAGGCTGTAATATTGATTAAAAAGTGCAAAGATGGACAAAGTGCGATAATGAGACATATTAATTTTGCAGCGTGTTTGAAAGCTTCTGTTGTGTGTATGTACTTTGGGGATGGCTCTGCTGTTGCTCCTTTGTCTTTGTCAGGTGCAGAAAAAAAAATCAGCGCACATGCACAGAAAAAATGACACTCTCAGTATAGTTTCTCTCTTTTGAATAACCGATCATCCCGTCTTACTGCTACCATACTTTAGTACAGCTGCAAACTGGACCCTGATGACTTCCTCCTCGGCTCCTGTGTGCTCCTCATTTTCCGTATGAATGCAGTGAGTCTAGGATGCCACGCTCAGTCCTTCCACTTGGCTGCATGTAGATCAGAAGAATAAGTTCAGTGGTGAGGAAAGACGGGGACAGGAGAAACAGCGAAGGAGGGAGCTGAGAGAGGAAATAAACATCTATTTTTCCTCAAGCTGAAGGAAAACTGATGAAGAGACAACCAAGGAGGCAAAAATGAAAAGAGAGCCGCTGAAGCAACACGTTAGAGGTTGCAGTCCTCCGTGCCTCTCCAGCAGAGCGGCAAAATGAGACATTAGCAGCACAATCGAGCATTTCCGACGCTCTTTTCTCCACAGACCAGATGATTAATATCAGTCACGTTTGTGTGATGCTCAACGTAAACCTTATTGTTATCTTAATGAGCCGTGACCATGTAGACCAGCCCTGACTAATGGTGTTAGGCTGTCAGCTGAGTCTAGTCATCATTCAGGAGATAAGTGTTTAGTGAAAAAGCTTTGGAGCAGGACAAAAGGTTTTATAGTGTTACTGGGTCAGTTCTCACAAACATTTGTGTTTGCTCAACATCTTTGCTTCCAGAGAGCAGCTCAGAAATAGTGTTTTGGTTCAGTGGAGGAATTCCCCTCCAGCTGTGGACCTGTGCAGTTAGTTCATGATGCCTGCTGCCCTGCACCCTGCTGTCCCCCACACTCTCCCCCCTCGTCCCTCTTGCACATCTCTTCTAATTTTTTAATTAGGTGTTACTCAAAATATACTTCATTTTTCCAGCTCAGTGAATCAGGGAGCAGTTTTCCAAGAGCAGCTTTGTATTTTGTATCCTGAAGCTCTGTGCTACCATATTTTCTGCTCACAGTCACTGCCGGCTCATGCACAAGTGTTCTATAGTGTTGTGTAATCCTGCTTTAATGGTTCAAGATTTACACAAATGAGAAGTGCAATCTTCACTCACTTCTGCAGACGGTGGGAAAGGTTTTTGCTGATGTTTTATAATGTTGAGTTGAAAGAGATCAGTTCATCCTTTCTGTGCAGAGTGATGTGGGTGCAGTGCAAAACTATAAAACTGTGATATAATATAACGACTGTAACTGTGAAATACCAGATTTACATAACAGACGTGTGTGTCATGTTTCATTCATGCTAAATGCTATTGGCAAATATTAGCATGCAGAGACCAGATGTTGCAAGTGAGATGGCGACAACATCCTTTAATCCACAGAACAACAGATGTGTAGGGCACTAATTAGATGCTGGTTCCCAAATGGTTGATAATGGAGAAAGTCCCAGTAAAAACCTGGGACCAGTGAAAAAAAGTTTTTATTTTCCGAATAACCTGCAAGGCTTCGTATTCATCGTATTAACTGGTACATATTCTTTGTACCAGTTAAATGGACAGAAGTTTAGTACCAGTGTTCTGGACCATTTGTCATTAAAAGAAAATTGTGTTACAAATAATACAAATTCAGCACCTTTGCACTGGGAACAAGTTCATTCAGATAAATAGATGAAATGTAGCTGAAATAGTTGCACTTATTGTAAACAGCAGCGCAGACTTCAGTCCTGCAGAAACCTTCGTTTTTTGCATGCTGTGTGTGTAACATGGTCTTTCCAACAGAGAGAAAACTACAGAGTGATAATGGTGCCTACAAAATCGTGATTCTAGTGACATCATAATGCATTTAAGAGGAAATCTTTAGTAAAAACTATAACAAAACTCTGAGACTCTCAGGGAAGTCGTCCTTACCGTAGAGACCGACTCTGCAGCGACTGGTTCCATGAAATCAGATCTGATGTGAGATTAGATTTGCTTCAGTTTTGTGTGACTGATCTGCTGCGTGACTCTGCATACTAAGACATTGATACTAATTCCTGCTCCTTTATTAAACTACGAACTGCTGCCAGGAATACAATCTGCATTTTCAAGCTGTGGGAGCCTGTGTAAAGAAATATGATATTAATAATGACTATCGCATTAAAAAGCAAGCACAGGCTTAAGAAACGACTCTGACAGCAGAATGATATTACTGATCAAAGAAAGTGGTGTATGCTTCCTTTTAGTCTACAGTATCCTGAGAGCAGATTTTACACACAGGCTGTTTTTTCTTCTATTATTCTGGATCTCAGAGGCTGTCCGAGTGCGACTGAAGCTGAAAAGTCCAGCCGAGCATTTCGCCCAATGAGATAAATCAGACAGCTTAATTTGTGCTGCTATCAGTTTGCCTTTTCTCTATCTACCTGTAGGTAGATGCAGTCAGTGAAACTCTCAGAGAAACTATCCTGATCTTCAAGGCCTGCGATGCTGGGAGGAGAGAGGGAGGGGTCTGAGCCAAACTTTGTGTCACTCTGACTGTCAGAGATAACACTTCACAGCAGCGGCTCAGTAAAATAAGAAGGGAGAGAGGAGAAGAAAGGCAAGAGATAAAGACGTTTGCTCAGACTGACGCACACACGCTGACTTTTCTTATGCTTTGCTTTTTTAGTTTATTTACTGCCCTCTAACAAAGTAGGGCAGGCATTAATTAACTTTCCCATCAGCCCCCTGGTCTCACACTGCTTTCTGTGTGGACTGTAATTTTTCCTATTTCTTCTCTCTCTGTCCCGTCATGGCTCATGTTGCTTCCTTATTCCCAGTTAACCTCCTGTGTGCTTTCAGCCATGTTTCCTCCTTTACTGACGTGAGATGTTTCTGTTCACATTTATACTTTTTCTTCTGTACATCTGAGTTTACAGTGGATGTAAGAATGCCTTAAGCGAAGGGTTTATGTCATGCATTAGGAGTTTAGTTGCATTGTTTCTTGTTAGTTCTCTTTTTTATATATGAAGGACAAATTATGGACAAAA
Organism: Pundamilia nyererei; assembly: GCF_000239375.1. Taxonomy (NCBI): domain Eukaryota; kingdom Metazoa; phylum Chordata; class Actinopteri; order Cichliformes; family Cichlidae; genus Pundamilia; species Pundamilia nyererei. The sequence continues at coordinate 982,888 of NW_005187600.1, forward strand.
CTCAGCCTGTAAAACAAATGTGACCCAGTTCATGTTGTTCTCAGAAACTTTGCCTGTTAGCGTGCGTCCATCAGCCTGTTGTAGCATCTTTGTCTTGTTTAGGGACTCACTGGGGTAATTGCTGCACTGCCAAACTTCTCTGCATCTTTTGTACTCTCCTAATTACACAGTTTGATTGACAAGTAAAAGTTTCTCTGTCTTGAACCTTCCACTCTGTCTGCTCTGTTTCTACGACAGGCTTGTTTGTTTGTTTTTAACGGAGGCATTTTGAGCTCATTTCTTCTCCAGCATCAGGACCTTGGACAGATCCAACACACCACTAGCTCTACAAGCTACAGCACTAAAAGTCTTGAGTCACATTATTTCTTTGTCTCCAAAACTTTTAGAGATTTCCTTACCTGGATGATTGAGAATGCATCAAGACTTGTTTCTTTGTATTTTGGCCCCAAGACGCCAGACTTTCCTGTCATTTTTTAAAGTGGTCTTGAGCATGAGTTCTCCGGGGTTTATGAGGGTCTTTCAGTTTTTCTCTTTGAACAGTGGCTAATTTTTTTGCTCACTTTTTCAGTCCAGTCTGTTTCCTTGACCATTTTCAATCAAATGCTTTTGTTGTTTGTTAAGACGCTTAACAATGAACCAGTGATGTATCTACACATAGATAATTACAAAAGAACACATTTTTAAATTGTTTATTTGGGCATTTTACTACTATCCTTCTTTTCTTTAGCTGAATCTAAAGAAAACTGGTAAGAGAACAACATTTGACAGGCATACAACTGTGTTTTTGCAACAACACAGTGATTCCCAAACAGCTATTAGCCAAACCCAGGCCTCGAGGGCCGGTGTCCTGCAGGTTTTAGATGTGTCCTTGATCCAACACAGCTGATTCAAATGGCTAAATGACCTCCTCAACATGTCTTGATGTTCTCCAGAGGCCTGGTGATGAACTAATCATTTGAATCAGGTGTGTTGACACAGGGTGAGATCTAAAACCTGCAGGACACCGGCCCTCTTGGCCTGGACACCCCTGCTTTAGTTGATCACCTACTAGTCACTGAAGCCTCATCAGAAATGGTCTCAGTGGAGGTGTGGCTTAAAAGTAATGGCATTACACATTCAGAATCAATCAGTCAATCAATTTATTTATTTATAGGGAGTAGGGATGGGTATCGTTTAGGTTTTATCCGATACCAGTACCAAACCGGTTCTTTTGAAACGGTGCCGGTGCTTAAACGGTGCTCGAACCGGTGCTTAAAGAATGGAGAACAAACTTTGTCCAAAAACCTCTCATGTTCAGCTGTTTTTT
>NW_005187600.1:984865-1000895 GCF_000239375.1 Pundamilia nyererei
CAAAGGTAAAATGATTGGCTAGAATCCAAAGTGTGTGACATCTCAGGGGAAAAAAAGCACTGAAATGTGCGCTGCTTTTCGGTCTGGTTACTACCGTTTATGTCAGAACCGGTACCCATCCCCAAAAAGTAGAACAAACACACACAGAGAATAAAACAAACTCAGTCACAATTAAAAGCTACAGAGCAAAAATGTGTTTTCAGACGGGATTTATAGACGTCGAGTGTTGAAGAGATCCTAGTATGAAGAAGCAGACGGGCGCAGCAATCGCAAAGGCCCGGTCTCCCTGGAGCCTGCTGACAGGGACAACTAGAAGCAACTTATCAGCTGACCAGAGAGATCTGTTTGCAGTATTTTTAGTTAAAAGATCAGAGAGGTATGACGGAGCTAATCCATTTAGAGACTTAAAATCAATTCTACAACGTACTGGAAGCCAGTGTAAACGAGCCAAGACTGGAGAAATATGGTCGTGCTTACGAGCGCCTGTCAAGAGTCGGGCTGCCTCATTCTGAACTAGCTGAAGACGAGCGAGCAGAGCCCGGCTGATGCCAAAATAGACACTATTCCAGTCGTCAGGCCTGGATGAAGGAAAGGGACAATGATCATGAACACACTACCGTTGCAATAAAAACAATCCTGGCTAGAAAAACACACACAGTGGAACGCCAAAGTCATGGATTGGCCTCGCCAGACCTCAACATCACCGCAGCAGTGTGGGATCATCCTGATAGATATCAGAACGAAAGCCAGCAAACACCCAGGCTTGTTAGAATCATACAAAACTCTGTTTTTGGTTCATTTTCTGTTTCCATGTACGTTTGAATAAATCGCTGCAGGTATTTTCCATTTTCCCAGCTAAAGACAAAGAAATGAGAATCGCTGCATATTTACAAAATGCAACGGTGAGTTTGACTGCAGACGTACTTAAACTTATACTTTAATGGCAGTTTTAAATTTGCTTTCCTCAACTCTAATAATTCTAATTATTGCTGCTACTTTCCTCATAAAGTGGTTATAGTTGATGTTTGATTCAAGCCTGTGTAATCTGATTAAATGCAGAGTTTATCCATCGTGTGTGTCTCTTCCAGCTTCAGAGCTGTAAGATGCTCCAGCTTCCACCCTGAAGATATCAAACTCTTCATACACACTTAGAAGAACCTTAAAGATAGATTCAAATTTTAAACCTACCTTCTTTAAAATCCTGCCTTTAGAGTTCATTCACACCCGTGTTTCTTGGCCTGTCTCTGCTCGTCTGCCCAGTATAATTTTCTCATCATTTTCCAGTGTGCCTGGATGTTTTGTCTTCTCTCTCGGGTCCAAAGATCATCTCACACCCCATCTGGCCTCTTGCTTGCACTCTCTCCCTCTCGTCAAGTATTCACTTGGCTGTTGGTAATTTACTCGTCACATGTGCCTCATTTGTTTCTCTCGCACACCAAGACAAAGATATTAACACTTTGCAGAATGTGTCGAGTGTGTGTTTCACTACTGTACAAGGCTTTATTTTATTTTTTTAGGGAGCTGCTTAGCTTGCAGTCTGGCAGTATAAATAGCACACAATAAACTCGGAGCTGCTGCAGTTCCTCACCCTTCCTCCGGTCCTCCCTCGCTGGCAGTCTCGCCCGGTGAGTGTGCATTCTTAATGCTCCCCTGGCCTCGATGAGAGAGATGATTGGTAGAATTAATTGTGGCTGCAGGGCTGAATGGGAATAAGTGAGAAAAAAGGCGCGATGGGGGAAGGGAGGTGGAGGGGTGGGGGTGTCGGGCTGGTTTTACTGCTGTGTTTCCTCCTTACAGCCTGGCACTAGAGGATGTTGAAGTTGTTTATGTGAACCCACTCTTTTTGTCTCTCTAGATTAATATCAGATCTGAGTTAAGTCGAGTCTCTTCGCTTTTATAGCTCAGTTTGTCTTTCTCTTTGTTCGGGATTTACACCTGTGCGCTTGCAGGGAAGAGATAAGTGGAGCTAATACAGCGGCAATCATAATGTAATGGCCTTTTCAGCTCCCCTGGCAGTAATGCCATCAGAATATAGTGTATATTGCACAGCGAGGTGTCGTTAAATGGGATAAATGGACCTTACAAAGAAGGACATGGAATTGGCGTGTGGAGAGGTTCGTGTGTGTTTGTTTTGGGGGAGTTATGGAGACAATGAGAGATGATATCCTCCTGACAAACCGGTCAGTCGTCTACATGAAGCGTGCGACAGCGTAAAGGAAAATAAAAATTGTCTGAACTAAAAACTAAATCAACAAATATATAAAGAGTTGATGTAGGGAGGTGTGCGGGTATGTTCCTGTTCTTGTCTCCAAATCTTGCTCGTGGTCGGCGAGTTAGAGGGTCTCCATGAAGGATTTATATGCTGGCGGTACGGAGTCGCGTCATAGAACGCCTCTATGGGACTATAAGAGGTTGGGGGTGGGGAGTGTGTGCGTGTATGTGTGTGTATGCATGTGTGAAGTGTTTCAGGGGTGAGTGTGGTAGGGTTGTGGGGAAGCTGTCTCATCATTTATTTATACAGTCTACAGAAGAAGGGGTTAGCGGCGAGGGGGGGGGCTGCCTTCTGTACACCGCCCGGGGAATACTGCAGGTCAAGAGTTGTTTTTCTAGCTACCAGCGCAATTCTTTGTCTGAAAGCATGAAGCCAGTGAATCAACACAACATGCTGCACTGATCTCCTGTTCTAATGACATGTTGTATCAACGTCTGTCTCATGAACGCAGAGAAACTCAGTCGTTCCTCTGGCTGCTTCCTGGTAAAGCTGTTGACAGTGGCTGAGACAGCAACACAAAATGTGCTTGGGTTGCTTCATGTTCTCTGATTAGAAATTGATTATATACACATATGATTGTTTTTTTTAAACTAGAGACTGGGAAAATATTTAAAATCAAGACCTTTGTTTGAAAACCTGGGAACAGTTCATACAAATTGCCTGTTTTTTCGGCTTCTCTGTGTATTTTCTTTAAAGAAGTTGACCAAGTCCAAAATAAGGACAAACAAAGCCACTGTTTTTAAAACTTCCTCCTTCTTTAATCTCTTGAAAATGGAAAGTATGTGCAGGCCAAAAACAGTGCACAATTCTAACAAGCTTGAAAGTCACATTTTCATATGACCACCTTTATTCTTCAACACAGCCTGAACTCTGTTAGGGAAGCTTTCTTCTTCAAGGACATTCAAAGCTCTTCTTTGGATGTTCGCTGCCTTTTGTTCCATCCTATGATGATCCCACACCGCTTCAGTAATGTTGTGGTTTGGGCTCTGTGGAGACCAATCCATGACTGCGAGTGTTTAATTTAGTGTTTCCTGTGCAGGTTTGCTTTTACTGCCTCACGGTGTGTTTGGGATCGTTGTCATGGCCGTGCAGAATTCCATCAGTTTGGGAAAGATCCCCAAACCCTGACACAGGCTCCACTGTGGTTTACACCCAGTGTTGGACTTCCTCCGTACACAGTGATCTGAACCAAAAACATTTGCCTCCATCACTCCATAAAACTTGTTGCCACTGATTTTTAAATTCAGTTTTTTGACAGATTGTTAATTGCTACATAGGTTTGTATCTTAAAGAAATAAATATTCCTCAGAAAACGGTCAGGTACAGGACTGAAGAGTATCAGTGCTCGGCTGAAACAAAAACTTTGGACTGCGTCAGAAAGCCTTTAAAAAAAAAGTCTGACCCCTTGGAAGCAAAATATAGTAAAAAAAACATGGTGGTTGGCTCAAGACTTTTGCACAGCACTGTCTGTTGTTGAGGTTTATTGTTTGTTTTCTGTGCATTTTCACTCAAGATTGAGAAAAATAAATTTGGGCCTCATTGGCGCTGAGAGCACCGAGCCAGCGCTCGTGTTTTACAGCTGTTAAATGTTCGTAAATCTAATCAAACCATATATTGATTTTTCTCCAGCTTTGGATAAATTACAGCCTAGAAAAATAGTCGTCATGTAGCCGTGAGCAAAATGAGAAGCACGGCTGCTGTAAATTTTCTGTGGTGATTGGTCGGGTGTATAAACGTCTTAATTACTGACTGAATGTCCTCACAAATCCTCTGAAGGTCCCGTTCAGTGCTACAAAAACAGAAGACAGTAGTGTTTATTGCTGAGACCTGAGGTGTGTGGACAGAAGTAATGCACACAGTGCTCAGCAGGACACAAACACAAACACGCAAGAAACAAATAACCAGGACATCCAGGATTACAGTGGACATTGTGGCGCCCGCTGGAAGACGGCGTGGAGAGGGGTGCACCTGTCCTGCAGGTGAGTCACAGAGGGCCGATGCCATCTCCACAAAAACAGGAAATTATTAAACAGGCAGAATGATGCTTAATTGATGAATGCATGCATATCATTGGAGCACAACTTACCTAAAGAAGTTTGATAACACTTTTTATTTCTTACTCTAAACTTTCGTGAAGCTTCTTATTCGTGTAGTATAGTGAAAGCTTGTGAAGCCATCTCAGCTATGAACCGTCCAGACTCGAGATAATGAGAGAACCCACTGTGTCGCTGACAGAGACATTAACATGAACACTGACAGCACTGATTAAATCAAAGATGCGCAACGCGCCGCAGTCGTTGTATGACTTTCAAATGTTCCCATAATTAGGTTTCATTGCGTTTCTTCAGCAGTGACACGTGAAGCACGTGAAATGTAACTGTGAGGTGTAAACAGTACTCATGTATGCTAATAAAGATGGAGTGTGGGTTTGAGAGGAGCTAGGTGCCAGGATCCCTGCAGCAGCAGCAGCGGCGAGCCTGTTAGTGAAGCCACAGCTGTGAGGACGCAATCAAAGATGAACCCTGCTCCTGCTGTTGCCTTTGTTCCTACACATCACAACACCTCACACAAAATGCATCAGCATAAAGAGCGTCTCTGTGTGCTAGGCGAGCAGAAAGCAAAGGTCATTTCATAGCCCGTCTCCTACCTGAGAGCTGCCCTCACATCTACACTTTCATGCAGCACAGCTCCTCTCCCACCACCACGCTCGCTCTGTTAGTCAGAATCCAGGGTGGAGAACATTTCGCAGTATATGTGGGCTTAATTCACCCAAAATGTCTCTGAACATGTGATTTAGTGCTCGACACGCTGATTAAAGAAACAAATGTTATTCTTTCATTCATCAGAATCACAGGTAATGTTCCTGACATTCACCTGCCCTTTACTGAGCACCACAGGAAGGTCGACATCAAATGTATACGTATTTTTTAAAAAACATGGCAAAATATTTTGTCTCTTAAGTGACGCCAGTTTGAAGTCTTCTGTACAAACTGCTTATTTTTATTTTTCAGAAAAGGTTTTGAATTTTTCATGATTGAATGGTTTTATATATATTTGGTTATTTTATACCTCATGCTGAATGATTCACAGGTCACTAAGCGCTTTACTGTGTCTCTATCCTTTAGTGCTCTTCCATGCAAAGTGTTCATTAGCAGGCCAACCTTTTACTTTGAATTACATTACAGCTCAGTTCGCTGCTCGCCTGCAAGTCTAAGTGAAGGAGTGAGTTGGATCATTAGTCATTGTGCCATAGCACGCCGGCCAGCAAGGTACTCAGTCGTTCAGCTAAGCTGCTAATACTAGCCAGCCGATTGGTCAGCATCCATCCATCCAGTCAGTGACCCCATCAGCCTGCAGGTGCTGAGGTACCTGAGCTGCAACTGGACCTGAGTGATGAGACAGACTGGAAACCATCTGCTTCTCTTTAAGTCACTCTTCTTCTGTCCACCTTTCATTTGTTCTTTAGTAGATTTAGTCGATGTTTTCTATTCTTCTGGTCTCCACTGTTCATACTTAACTTCCTCTGTAACATAAATATTGTCTTATTTTGCAATTATACTTACTGTACCTCAGTCTGTACCATAATCTGGCCACTTTCTCCTCCCCTGCAAACTACAGTGCATGAAATCTGCATATTCATTCATAAATAAACCGGATGCAGTTCTTTGTTCACGTGTTGCCTTGTTATGATGTTATGATGATCTGGTTTGGAGGTTTTGAGTTAGAACTTCTTTTACATGCGACGTTTTTGTTAACATGGACGCTATTTTGTCAGCAGGTGTTCCTCTCTGGTGCTGCAGAGGATTTGTAATTTTACAGCTATTCATATTTTCACCTGTCGAATAACCTTTTAATTAACCTATCCATTGATTATCTCTGTGTGGGGCTGTGCAGCTTTTCCATTTATTTTTCTTGTAAAACGGTTGGACTTTAAAACTTCTGTCGAAGATTGTTTCACCTTCACAGTCTCATACACTGCTGTGTGTGTGTGTGTGTGTGTGTGTGTGTGTGTGTGTGTGTGTGTGTGTGTGTGTGTGTGTGTGTGTTGTGATATCGACAGGCTGCTGCCCGCGGCTTTCTTTGTTATTACTGTAGCCAATAGAAAGCCTGTCCACATGCCACCTGCAGCCTAGCTTACTTTATATATTAGCTTGTGTTTACAGAGCTGTGTAACCGGTGGATCTGACAGAAGAGCTGCTTTATCCAGCAAACCTACATTTCTCTTTGTTCCACTTGAAATGACCTTTTTCATTTTGCTGTTTTGAACATGACAGACAGAGTTGAGCTCAGTCAAATATTTATGGAACAAGTCCGACTCTCTGAATGTTTCCGGTCTTTTAGGAAACTGTTTATTATTATTATTGTCACACTGAGGAGCTCCTTAGTTTCCTGCTTCATTCCTGGGAGAGATAATAATTCCTTTGGGGTCATGTCAGGAAGGGCATCCAGCATAAAAACAGCTGTCAAATCAAACATGCAGTGCTACCCGCTGAGGTGACCCCTGATGAATAAAGGCTGTCTGAGGATTTGAACATCATTGCAGTAACGAGCTGATGATGAATTTAAAGCAGTGTTTAGAACATGCACTGCAGAAGTGAGCGCACGTGTGTGCGTGTGCAGTAACTGGCCTTCGGCTGCATTTAAGCTCTGTCAGGTGTTGGGTAGCCTGCTGTGAATGAGGCAGAGGATCATTTGAGACGGAGCATCAATGCTGATTGAATTGGCTGGTCCTGAAAAAGACATGCAGGGTTTTGTCAGACAGTGGAGAGACAGGAGGAAGCTGCTGATCTAATTGTAGCTCTGAATGGACGTCTGTTTGCCTCGTCGCTGATGAACCCTTAAAGGGTACGTGGTGTTTTTGGAGGATTAGCCAGTTGGCTAAATCACCCAGTCACTGATAAACATAGATGGCAGCTATTGCATGTCCCTTTAGTCCACTGTAGTAACACTGAAACAAACAAAACACAAAGTTGTTACATTTTTCACATTTTTGCTCTAATTGCTTTGGCAGCTGTGGATTTGTGTACACGAGTGGAGTGGGAGTCCCACAAATGATAACCTGCTAATTTAGCTGAATGCTGCAGTAAACACACTCACCACTGCTAATAACCATCGCTTCTTTCTTTTAACAGTCACAGATGAAGACACGGTGAAGAGATACTACGCTAAGTTTGAGGAGAGGTTTTTCCAGACCTGTGAGAAGGAGCTTCTGAAAATCAATACTTTCTATTCAGGTATTTATTTACTTCACTTACTCTCGAGACAATAATTGGCGGAGATTATATTAAATCAAGTCGATTACAAGAGGTTGTCTCAGAAATTTCATGGTTACTATTCAGCTGGCAAATTTAGAAAAATCAATGTTAAGCAATATCACCTTAACTTCATTTAAGAACAATACTTCCATCTTTGAACGAGCTCTGGAACTAATCACAAATCAATGCTTTAACCTGTCTTCTATAATCACATATTGCATGTAAATATGTAAAGACTCGTATCAGCTGTATCTTCATTTACTTCTTAGCATTTTTGCATAATTCACACTGTTTATTTACTCTGTGCTGAGTTCAGACATGGCCAGCAGTAGTCGCGTTTCAGAGCAGGCCTGCCTGTGTGTATTTCAGGGAGTGAAGCGGGGAATGTGTGTACTGTGTAACATGAGATGGAAGCCATAATATATTCTGGTATTCTGGTACCAGAAGGTCCTGAGCTCCAGCTCTGAGTGAAGTGATGTTATCTAACAGCAGACCGTGCTTCCCCTGGAGGCCGTTAATGAAACTGCAGACTTGCTGGGTCAACGGCCGGCCAAGGCTGACCGGGAAGATTGTCCCAGCTCGTAATGATGGGGTGTTTCTGGCAGACTGATGGCGAGAGCAGCAAACAGACGTGGTATAAATCACTTTGGACCTCGTTACCATGAAGCTGAACCAACTTTGAATGTCTTGATTTTTCTCAGAGCGTTGCTGTTACCAGCGCTCTTTCCTTACAAAGGCAGCTTATAGAGGAGAGCGCGGTGTCACGGTTTGATGAGAGAAATCATCATCAACATATTTAAATGACCACCAACCATCGTGATTTTTACTTTCTACAATAATGAGAGAAAACGCTACAAATTTTGAAACTTAAACTGCTGTTTGGGTTCAGTTCTGTTGTTTAGATGTGATATCACCTATAAATAAAACAGACATTTTTCATAGTGCAAGTCTGAGGTCTTTTTTTCTCATTAAACGAGAAAAAAAGAATCATTTAATAAAACTGAGTGGGCTGCGAACTAAACTTAGAGGATAGAAAGTATCGATCCCATCACGCTAGTACGCCCATATACTAATACCAGCGTTGGTATTGATACTATCAATATTTAGATCAATCTGCCTACCTCTGCTTTATAATTGGCAGGTTGGTGCCTGTTGGTAGAGCTCAGTAGTGCCTTTAAAAAAACAAAAATTGCATGTTATTGTCTGTCAGTGAAGGACTATGAATAACGAATAACAGAAGAAAACAGTCATTTCGGTGTCATACGTCTCAGTGTGGCATGTGACATGAGTCACATCAGGGTTACAACAGTGAGTCAGTGAGTCCTCAGCAGCTCCGAGGTCGGTTAAAGCTGTGCATGAAAACATCAACATCTCCTGTTTATCTTCCACACACAGGAGGAGGGAGCAAGAAATTACAGAGCTGTGTGTGTGTGTGTGTGTGTGTGTGTGTGTGTGTGTGTGTGTGTGTGTGTGTGTGTGTGTGTGTGTTTAAAGCAGAGATGGAGATAAATTGCGTGCTGACTTTACATCAGACACTTGCCTCGACTGAGCTTTCTCCCTCTGAAAGGGGTCCCTGACCTCTCACAGCCATCCTGCTGCAAAGCGCTAGAATCCAGTCTGTTGGACAACAACACTTTCATCATCGTGGATTAAATACACAACAAAAAGAAATGAAGAAATGCTGTTTTAGGCTGATAGGATTTCACCCTGTCACTTTCTGGAAGCTGAGAAAGAACAAAAGGTGTTTGAAAACAACACCACAGTAAAGACAACGCCGCTGAAACCTAAACCAACCAACACCTGTCTCTTTCAGCTTCATTAGCCCCACACAGATGAACTGTCCAGCCACATCTTCTGATGTGACGCTGCACTCTTGACCTCAAGGCAGTCTGACTTTCTCACGAGCATTAAGTGGAGCATTGGTTCGTATGCTTCTGTGCCTGTTGAGGGATTACTGCGAGTTTGGATGTCGAAGCAAAGTTTGCGCTTTCCCACGATGTGACATCGAATAGCATAAAGAGGAAAAATCTTTGTTGGGCAGGTTCCACTCTTGTGTAGAAAAAGAAATACTCAGGGTTGTAGTAATATACCCTGAAAACATTGTTTATGTCGACAAAGAAATTGTGTCATTCTACTTTTGGATTGACGAGCATGAGGATGTAATGGAAAGCAGGCCACTAAGCTGCCATCTACGTGCAAACAATGATAAACAGATGTTAGCTTTACTTCTATTTTCAGTTTGAAAAAGAGTTTTATTCAAATACATTGAAGAAAATGAAGAAAACAGGAAGTTAAATGAGAAGAAACTGGCTTCATTTATTAATGATTAGTTATTCTTTTTTTGAAACAGGTTGTTCCACAAACCAGCCGGATGCAGGAAAATGTATGTTTGCACACAAACAAGAAACACTACCATGTGAACAGAGCAGGAAACAGCAAAGAAAAGGGAAAAAGAGGGGGCTGCAGGTCTTATTGGCCTGCTACAGAGAGTAGGTGGCTTTGAAAAGAACCTTGTAGGTTTGGGAGGACACCAAACACCGGTTCACATCAGAGCAGGCCTAAATGATTAGTTATTCTGACCTGTTTCGGGTGGCTGTGGTTCAGCATATAGAGCAGGTCATCTGCTAATCACAAGGCTGATGGTTCCCTGGGTACTCCGGTCTGCATCCCAAGTGTCCTTGAGCAAGTTGCTGAACCCCGAGTTGCTCACGATGCATTCGACGTGCTGTGGACGTGAGACAGAAAGCAGACAAAGCGGCGTATAAGAACCAGTCATTCACCATTTAAACAAAGAGCAGGAGGAAAATGAGAGCTGCTTGTTGGAAAAGTGAGTTGAACTGCAGGAGAAGTTAATGAAATGCAGGTTGCTGTCCAAGCAGCGTGTGATTACCCCTCCTCTCTCATTCTGTCTCTCTGGCTGTATTAACCTATCTCTGACCCAGATAATGGTTCCTCAGTCAGCAGCATTCACAGGTCAGCCTAAGAGTCTCCATGCTTCTGCTTCCTGGAACAAGCAGAAATAAAGAATCATTTTTATTGTTATTTGCTGCAGCAGTTTTTTGCATTTTAACAATATCGAGGTTAAGCAGCAAATGACCAAAGTAAAGGCTCTAATTTTACGCAAATGCAGGAATAATATTAAGATTTCCAAAATAAAAGTCCAAGCAAACCAACAACCTGTTTTTTAACAGCTCCGCTGGGCTTATTAGGACCTTTATTATTTTTGTATTACTCTACACATCCTCTAAAATGTATAATATTCATTATAATATGTGCAAATACACAGTGGCTATAATAACAATCAACACGCTTAACAGTAGATGAAACTGGAAGTTGTGCTGTGCAAGTGTAAACGTGTGTAAACGTGTGTAAACGTGTGTGTGTGTCCACAGCACAGTATGTGAGATGTATGTGACATCCTTTCATTGTCCTTCTGCAGAGAAGCTTGCCGAGGCCCAGAGACGATTTGCGACGCTGCAGAACGAGCTGCAGTCTTCACTGGACGCTCAGCGAGAGAGCAATGCTTCGCCCGGTCTGCGGAAACGCAAGACCAGGTTCCACCTGTCGCAGGAGGAGCGCTGCAAACACCACAACATCAAAGACCTGAAGCTAGCCTTCAGCGAGTTCTACCTCAGCCTCATCCTGCTTCAGAACTACCAGGTTTTTAGTGCATCTACACACTCAGATCACTTTATGTCACCTGCAGTCGTTTGATCAGACTACATATCCTTTCCAGTCTCTTTCCAGTCTGGTGTGGTCTGTAGCTGCTGGTTTCTTCTTGTCTCCCACAGAACCTGAACTTCACTGGTTTCCGTAAGATCCTGAAGAAACATGACAAGATCCTGGATACTTCCCGCGGGGCGGACTGGCGTGTGGCTCATGTGGAGGTGGCACCTTTCTACACCTGCAAGAAGATCACACAGCTCATTACTGAGACGGAGGTGCCTACCTGCCACACGTGGACTTTACTACATGTCAGACATGTGTAGAAAAAACGAACATGTCTGAAACGAATGGTTGTTTTTGTATCCAGACCCTGGTGACCACAGAGCTGGAGGGAGGCGATCGTCAAAGGGCCATGAAGAGGCTGAGAGTTCCTCCTCTGGGGGCAGCTCAGGTCAGAATCACAGCTGATTACACTGGAAACACACCTGTTCATACATAATCAGCTATATGAACAGGTGAATAGAGGAACAAAGGTGAATGAAGTCACTCTGAACATGGCGCAGTTGTTTGTACCAGACAGGCTCGGCTGAGTATTTCCAAAATTGCTGATCTGCTGGGATTTTCCTGCACAGCCACGTGTAGAGTTTACAGAGAATGATCTGATATACTGCAGATAATATCTGGGCTAAAATGCCTTGTTGATGTTAGAAATCGGAGGAGAATAGCCAGACTGCTTTGAGCTGACAGGCTGAAGGCAACAATAACACAACCAAGTTGTGCAGAAGAGCATCTCTGAGCACACATGCCAAACCTCGAAGCAGATGGCTACAGCGTAAGGTTACAGTTCACACAGGCTCAGCACAACCAGACAAGACTGGCACTGCTGGACAGGATGCAAGCAGACGTGAAAGGATGGAGCCATGCTTGCATCCACAGTTCAGGCTGGTGCTGGTGGTGTAATAGTGTGGGGGATACTATCTTCTTTAGCACCAAGTGGCCATCATGGTAGCTCCAGCCTACCTGAGTATTCTTGCTGGCCATGTCCATCCCTTTATGACCGCAGTGTCCTCATCTTCATGGCCTCCACAGTCACTGGATCTCAGTCCATCAGAGCACCTTTGGAATGTGATAGAACTGGATATAGACGGCAAATATGCATCAACTGTCAATATAGACCAAGATCTCTGAGGAATGTGTCCAGCACCTAGTTGAGTCTAGTCTTAAATAATTAAGGCAGTTCAATAAAGAGAGATCATTTAGAAAAACTCAACATTATTTATTGACTTAAGGGATTTGATTTTCTGAGCTCTTTGGCAATTAGACTCCAATGAACCATCATAGCAGAGTCCCAGCAACAATAGTGATTAGAACAGGATCCCCAGAGTGTAGATGCTGAAGGTGAAGTTGGAGGTTAGGACAGGTGGAAGAGGGTAGCACGAACGAGAGTCCAAGTGGCAGAAGATCACTGATATTTACAGAACCGAGACTGAAGATGGGGCAAGAAAATAATCAAACCAGAGTAACAATGTCAGTGTTGAGTTTGTGGACGTGAAGAATAGACTAACAGCCTGAATTTCAAGGAAAGCAGGTCAATCAGTGGTTAAAGATCATCTTTATTGAACTTGGATAGAAGCTTCATTACTTAAGTCAAAAGTTGCTAGTGAATGTGCTTCTCATACCTCCCCTGTTCTGTAATTGTGCTGTTGCAGATGTCACCTCTTGAAGAACAAATGTTGAAATGCTTGCTGAAGAATATCCCAGCATGCAATATGTTTGCATTTATCTAACTATAAAAAAATACAATTAAAAGCAAAACATTCCAGTTTTTAAAAGAAAGAGAAATAAAGCCAGCGGGGTGAGAAAGATTGAGAGAAAGACAAAGGAAACCATCGGAGCCTTCGGTATTGATTTTATAAGTGCCTCGACTCTGTTGAACAGACGGGATATCATTCAGGAGAAAAACAAGGCTCTCCAATGCATCTTTTGCTCCTGCATTAATTACTGTCATGTCTGGTTTAAAGTGTGTAACATGTGAGCTCTCCGTGTCTCCTGTGTGTGTGATAAATATATTTATGCTTACGAGCAGGTAAAAGGAATGAAATTGGTTTAGAGTCTGTGACTCATTGCTGCATGACGTTTTGTCTAAAGCGTCTTTGGACGTGTTCGTGTGAGTCGTCACGTTAATCCGGTTTATTCCTGTCTGCCTGGTTCAGCCTGCTTTGGCCTGGACGACCTTTCGCGTGGGTCTCTACTGTGGCTTCTTCATCATTCTTGCCATCTGCTTCGTTATCACTGGTAAGTCTAAGTTACTGTTTTCCCCGGCGTCATAGTTCATCTTCATAAAGCAGTAAACATGCTGCGGTTTGTTTAGGTGCCGTGTTCTTCCGCTCTGAGAACGTCTGGCCTATGGTGCGGATCTATCGGGGCGGTTTCCTGTTGATCCAGTTCCTCTTCCTGTTGGGCATCAACACCTATGGATGGAGACAGGCTGGAGTCAACCACGTCCTCATCTTTGAGATCAATCCACGAAACAACCTCTCGCACCAACACCTGTTTGAGGTGAGAAAAAAGACGTCTCGTCTTATAGAAGATCCTGGAAAATTGCTCAAATCTCTGAGTGGCAATCATGGATTCATAAACGGTTTAGCCTGAGTAAACATGGTTGTTTAGCTGGGTAATTATGATTCAAGGAACAGATTTTCATGTAAAATAAGATTTGATTCAGTAGAAGCACTACCTTTAGATGTCCACGGGGTTTTGTTGGTGACCCAGAACTGAAAGCAGAACCTCTTTTCACTCGTTATTCTGATTTTTGGGTTAATGGTGATCATGTGTCAAAGGAGCTTTCTTTTAAAGCCATTTTTTCCTTCCTGTGCTGCAGATTGCTGGTTTCCTGGGCGTGTTGTGGTGTCTCAGCATCCTCTCCTGTCTCTACTCGCAGTACACTTACATCCCCATGCAGGCCAACCCTCTCATCCTTTATGGCTTCATGGTGCTCTTCCTCATCAACCCCTTCAAGACCTGCTACTACAAATCACGTTTCTGGCTCCTCAAATTGCTGGTCGGTTAACTCGTTTACTGGAAATGCTCCTTTAATGTATAGTAAATAGTCCACGCCCATGCTAGAGTATTGCACACTGATGTGCTTAATCACAATGAGAAAAGTAAACAAAATAGAGGTGATAGATGACGTGCCTGAAAGGGTCATTTTAGCCCGTTGCTAGGTGGTTTGTGGGCAGGTACAATCCAAATTTTGTGGAAATAAATGAGATGCTATTGTCAGGAAACTGAAATGATAGACTGCTTTCATAAGGTGTTGTAGGTTTAGAAAGGCAAAAAACAGCTCCCGGTTGCTAAGTGGTTGCCAGGGTCTGTGATGACATCACTATATACAGCTCAAAAAAAGCTAAAGTAAAAATCAGAGTTTAGCATCAAGTCAATTAAACCTGTGGGCACTGATCTAGCCACTTAAGTAGCAGAGGTTGTTAATAAGAGGGGCACCAATGAGACAGCCGCCTGCACAGGAGCGATCGTACAGGTGGGCGCCTCAGACAGTTTTTCCTGCTTTGCTGTAAGTTTGCCTTTAGCTGGGGGGAATGTCACTGCTGCCAGCATTGGGCACATGGACTGCTGTCAGGTATTGGGATGAAATCCTTGGACCCATCGTCAGACCCTGCGCTGGTGCAGTGGCTCCTGGGTTCCTCCTGGGGCACAACATCCAGGCAGCTCCTGGAGAACGAAGGAACTGATGCCATTGACTGGCCCCACGCTCTCTCGACTTAAATCCAATAGATCACCTCGGGGACATTGTGTTTCCATCCATCCAATGCTCCCAGCTCAAACTGCCCAGGATCTCAGTGATCAGGTCACCATCATGTCCTGACATTGTCAGACATGCATAAAAGCACACGGGGGCTGAAATCTGACCAAACTCGGCAAACCTGCCTCGTCAGTTTTCACTTAGATTTTTGGGTTGTCTTGAATTCAGCCCACAGTAGATTTTCGTTCCCATCAAATAATGTGGCTTCCTTTCATTCCTAACACATTGCCACATATTTTTCCAATTTTTCTGAGCAGTGTTTGGTTGCATTTGTTTCTTTGTTTCTTGCAGACAAAGAAACAAAGAAACAAATGCACAGGCAGACAGAGATTTGGTGTATTATAGTAAGATACCACCTACCTTACTTGCTAAAGGGAGTTGTGTCTTGAGTCACTGGGTATTTTGCTGAAAAGTCTGTAATTCAAACTGGATGCATGATCCCAACAGTCAGGGTTCCTGCAAGTCCAGTAACAGATGTTTACAGCTGTGAAACAGCAGCTGATACGGACTGCTTTAACAACATGAACCCAGTGCAGACACGATGAGATGGTGTAAGATCCCTGCTCTGTGTGTGCTGAGGAATGAACGCTGTCACTTTGCAGTGTCGGAGAGAAAGACACAACCGTGGCAAACAGAAGGTTTATTACGCAGACGTTTTAAGTCCTGAAGAGAAAAAATATTCTCTGGTTAAATCATACTTTCAATAAACACCAGTGAGAACATGTAGAGAACATACAGTAGCAAGCACGAGGTGTAATTAGTTTTGTTCCTGTGTTATTTTGGCATTATTATCCTAACGCAACAAAGATTTAAAATAAAAACAAAGGAAAACCGATTAGAAATAAATTTCTGAGCTGTGTCTGCTGTTCTAGCATTTTCTATTTTATTAACCTGCGATTTAAATGTGTCTGCGCACATCTGTGCATGCGTCTCTATCTCACACAATTCAGATATCCATCTCAAGCCTCATGTTTACAAAGCCCCCCCGTGTTACTCTGTCCTTTGTCTAAGCTGTGA
>NW_005187600.1:1000922-1056670 GCF_000239375.1 Pundamilia nyererei
GTGTGTGTGTGTGTGTGTGTGTGTGTGTGTGTGTGTGTGTGTGTGTGTGTGTGTGTGGTGACAAAGAGGGCAGGGGGTGAGGGATAATAGAATGCAGCTTGTCTCTGGGGAGGTGGAGGCTGTGACTGTGCAATCATTACAGGCATAGATCTATCAGTATGTTGATGCCCGGAGCTCCTCCTTTCCCTCCTCCTCTTCTTCCACTTCTCCTTCAGCCCCTCATCCCCCCTCCTTCTCCCCACCTGTCCCCCAGCATCAGCAGAAGACCCCCTGCTCGTATTCGTGTCCCTTCTTTCGCAGCTCCCCGCAGTCCTCAGCCCTCCTCCTGTGATTGGGCTTCACAGTCAGTCTCACTCTTGATTGGTCCTGCACACTCATGATGGCAGCATAGATTTAGAGTAGATATGAAGTGTTGGATTATTGTTTCATTGGAGTAAACAGTGTGTTTTCTTACTAGTAATGAGATCACATGTATCCATGTCAGGTGTGCATGTTGCCTCTGATGACAAACAGTATAAGATTTCATTACAGGACAAATTGCAGAGCTAGCAGCTGAATTACAAGTGTTTGCTCAAGAAATGAAGACGTTACCATGAGTGCAGCAGGCTTAGCCTTTAGACAACAACACACGGAGTGGATATGAGTGAGATGGCCACTCGATCAATACTGACTTTGACTGACGGGTTAAAAGAAATCAGCTAATATGTGCAAAAACAAAAGATATCAATACTGTGTGACATTTGTAGGGAATAAAGAGTATGTGGGGTTTGGGAGGGTGTGTGCATTCGCTCCTGAATGTCAGATGTAGCCGCGGGGGGGGTTAAATGGAAAAAGTCGAGCAGGGTTGTATCATTTTACAAAGCGTGGTCAATAACTGAACCCCTGCCAAAGTCATATCCCAAATAACACGCCCGTAGAAGCAGGCTGCAGAGCACAGCCAGCTCCTTTCATGTCTTTGTGTTCACTAATAATTAGTGGCACGCAAATACACAAATTCATGTGCACAGGCACAAAAGCATGACTCATTAGAGCGTCCTGTGGCGTGCTGATAAGGTAGACCGGAGGCTTTATCCCACTGCGTTAGGTGTCTCCCTCGGCTTTGCACTTCCCTCGTGAAGTACTGCAGGATTTGCATGCAAATAATTTGTTGGCTAATTCAGTCTCAGTGATGAACCGCAGACTCGGGGTAATTTCAGCATGACGTCCCAGGTAAGGTTTGTTGCAGGGAGGTCAGCTGGGGCGTTTTCTGAAACGCAAGAAGCATTTTTCAGGTTTTTGTTGCACATTTTCTGTTTTCACCATCCGTCTTTTCATTCCTCAGTTTCGTGTTTTCACCGCGCCGTTTCACCGGGTGGAGTTTGCAGACTTCTGGCTGGCTGATCAGCTCAACTCTCTGGTGTTTACTCTCATGGACCTGGAGTATCTCTTCTGCTTCTACATCTTCGAGCTGCAGTGGAGCAACAGCAAGGGCCTGTTACCCGACTTTGGAGGTGAGGCGTTATGCTCTGCTTTTGTTTACTGGAAAAGCATGCACAGTAGAAACATAAAAACATACACTGTCTGTATGTTTGAGCCCTTTGGTTGCACAGGGACAAGCCTAGTGTAGCTAATGGACAGATCAGGGTTATCATGCTATTTGTTCTGCATCTAATGCGACAGACTGTTGAGATTTCCTGTGAGAAATATGACATTTTAATCGCCGTCTACTCGAGTGATATCTTGGCCTCCATGTGCCAGTTAACCTGGAGCTAATGGAAAGTAAGTGTTTGGTCACACAGAGGGCTCTCGTAATGACGAGTGCTTAGTGCAAAGGGTAACATGGAGAGGAAATTGTTGTAGAGTGAAAGAAGAGGCGATCTTCGCATCGGCCGCGACACCACCAAGTTCACGGCCTTGGAGAGTTTTGTGACTGCATTTTGCACGACTGTGACATCATCACGCTGGCAGAATGTGTCCACAGAGCAAATTCTGCACCAGGACTTCATTTTTCCCTGATCACACACACACTGGAGTGAACAGTGCTCTGTTTTATATTGTTGTAGGTTCCCGAGACTTCATGTGCCACAGCTACTCCTACGGTCTCCGTGCCATCATCCAGTGTCTGCCTGCTTGGCTGCGTTTCATCCAGTGCTTGAGGCGTTACCGTGACACAAAGAGGGCCTTCCCGCACCTGGTGAACGCTGGGAAATATTCTACCACCTTCTTTGTTGTCACCTTTGCCGCCCTCTACGCCACACACGAAGGTAGGAGACGGGACTGATAAGCACGTGTACGCTGAGGTATCAGCTGGGCAGACGTTATATAACAGCTTATGTCATTTGCAGTGCTTCGAATCAAAGAGGAACCCAACGCAGACACGGTCAGTCTCGAGCTGAAGAGTCGACAGTTTCCGTGTGTTTCGTGTATTACAGGAACATGTCAGCTCCACACAAAAGGCTAAAATGCCTTTTGTGTGGAGCTGTGTGTACTCAAAGAGCTGAGGTGACCTTGAGCGCAAATGCTAGAAGCTGGCCTTGGTTTCCATGCCTGGAGCTTTATAAAGAGAATGGGAGAGGTCTGTCAAACACAGCTGCATGTAAGCAAGGCTCTGCTCTCGGTTCAGGAGGTCAGACAGAGGAGAGGCAGCAGATCGGTGAAAGTCGAGGATTTAAAAAGAAAAAGCAGAGATTTGAAATTACGAGCAGGTTGGATGTAAAAAGAGAGCATTAATAGTCGAGTCACTCTCTCCGTAACAGCTTCGTAATTACCCTGAAATGATTACAATTATTCTGATTCAGAAGCCAAATCACAAAGGAATTCATGTTCAGAGACGCTCGGGCAGTAAAAGCATCTCTTTAGCACGCAGCTTTGCATTTCCCGTCTGCATCGCAGATATTTGTTCACACGTCTCCTTTCAAAGCTGCTTTTCTATTTAAACCCTTGCTGGCATTTTGCTCGCCGATATATTTATTTTCCAGCAAAATGCCAGCAAGGAATCTTCATCTGCAACCTTTTAAATCATTGAATGCTATTTCTCGGTTTGGCTTTTTTCTCTTCGATTTAAATTTAAATCAGTGCATTTGCTTCCTAAGCTGACCGTCAGTGATACTGGATGAACCAGAAGGACAGACAGAGCTCTTTTTCTTTTTTTTCTTCCATCTCAGTAGGAAAGGCGTCCATTAAACCATATCCTCCTTCCTCCTCTGGTCTGAAGCCTGTGTACCCTTAGACTAATGGCCTCCCTTCATGTGTTATTCTGTATGAAGCTGTCTTTCATCCAGCATGATAATGGAGGCCAAGGCTGATCGCTGGTTAAGTGAAGGAGGAGGGTGGGAAGACGGCTCCACAGACACGGACGTTGAATAAATGGTTGAGGAAACTGCCTGTTGAGGAGATCGTTTGAGTATTTCCTACATAAATAGGCTTTGATGGCTGAATGCAGCTGCCAATATCAGAATAACCTGAATCCAAATCTGGTAAAGAAGCAATAAGAGCCTCAGACACACTAAAAATACAGAGTCGATGTACGAAGGAGCCTTTAGCGCTGGAGCCTTACTGCGGACAGGACGGTGCCAAGTCTGCCTGCATCGCCCAGCAGACCTGACAGCAAAGACAGCAGGTTGGTATCATGTTCACACCACTCGGTCCGGCTGTAAAAGCTGTCTGGAGTGTCAGTCGGGATCTGGCAAAGGTCCCAGCGCCTGCGAGTGGATGTGTCACCTTCATCACTAACGCTTCCATTGTGACCTCGCTGCCACATCACCTCGCCGATTCCTGGAACCTCCGGGAAGCAAAATGAAGGAAATAAATCACAGGATTCTCCATAGAGGACTGAGTGGTGTCCATTGGCTCGTGCTTCCATTTGCTGATCAAAATCTGTAAAATTAAGAGGCACAGTCTCCTCTGTGCTCTGTATGGGCCAAAGTGGAAATTAAGTAAGTAATCTGTGTGTGTTGAATCATATTTTTTAATGTGATTCAGCAAAACTGAGCAGATTTCTCCCCTCAGAGGAAACGCTCAGCTCACTGCTGCGAGCAGCTGATTGGACATTGTCATGAAACTGTAATCTCAGCAGAGGCTCTGAGGCCTGTAACCTGAGAGATGCTGGAGGATTTCCTGGTGTGGGCAGAGTTCCCAAACTGTGTAGCTGCACTGAGGCCTGACAGTAAAGCAGCTGCTTTTCTCGGGATCAATACGGAATCTGCTTTATGTACAGCAGCCTGAGACTTATCACTGTTTGAGATGCAGAGGAGCTGCAGGCCTAATGCTAATTTAAATTCTCGGGATTTATCCAGAGGGAAGGCAAAGGCAGAAGAAAACGATGTTTGACGGGCAGAAAGAGAAACGCAGCCCTGTGCTAGCAGGGAGACGGGAAAATGTGATGTTAAAGGTAAACCACAAAGTGCAGTGTAGAGTCACTGCAGGCATGGTTTTAAAGAGATCTCTCCATCTGTAACACCAAATCCTGTAAAACATCTAAAATAACCTTGAGGAACACGACTCCTGCTGGTCTGTGTGAGGTTAACTGTGGTGGTGACGGGTGGAAACGGACTGAGACGGCTGTAGAGAAGAATCCCTAAATTTAGAAGCGATAGCCGCTGAGAGGAAAGTAAAATGGGAAATTTAATGCGAAGAGGTTGGAGAGAAAGCAAGGGTGCAGCTGGGGCAAGTGAGGACATGAAAGGGAGGAGATACTAATATTTAAAAGATATCAAACCGGAAGTAATGGAGGAGAGGAGAGGAGTGTAATTACCAGCCCCGGGCTGAACGCATGCCTGCTGGACTCTGCTGGAATAGAGATGAGGCTGAACTGACAGCTTTTACAACTTAATTTCATGCACTGACCCCTCGTTCATTATCAGGACAGGAATCACAGCACACACACCGACACAGCTCTAGTCAAACACGTACTCACGTTTACTGAAAACAGATAAAAGCTCTGCTTTGAGTCTCTCTCGCCATCTGTTTGAACTCTGATTCACCCCTGCAAACCCCTGCAAGCAGACTCTTGTTATTATCAGTGAAGCACATCTCGATTCAGATACAAGGTGGAAATCTGATAAAGTGCACATGTTGAGATGGAGCTAACAGGTAAAATAATTCAAATAAAGCTGTAGGTATCATATTAGGTTGGAAGAAGTCTGAGCTGAATAAACACTCAGATCCTTGATTTATCTGAAAGCACTGAGACAACAGGGTAAAAATAGCGTTTAAACCCTGCTTTGAACACAAAGGCATTATCAGAAAATGTCTGTAAAATATTCAAACTAAAAGCACCTGAAACTGACGCTGGGGCTGTATTTGTTATCATGTAATACTATAATACTACAGAAGTATTAGGTTGTTTGTACTTGTGCATTAACACTTTGCATTGTGCTGTTGTAGCTGATCAAATGACATTTACATGGTTTATTCATAAAGTGAGGCTGCAAGTCTCTCCAGCAGGGCACAAGATAAATCAGATCATTAATGAGGTATTAAAGAAAAGAAATATCTGAATTGTTGGACTTTTCTCTCATTTTAAATATCATGTTATCTCTTTGCACCAGTACTTTTGGGTCTCTGTTCGTCTTTTTAAGCTTCTTCCTGGTGATGCTGGACAAGTGAGGGCTGCAATAAATGACAGTGGCTCTTAATAGTGAAACCAAAGGGGAAATCGGCCCCACTGAAAACACATGTAAGGTGATGACCAGCTAATGTAGTCAAGTGTTTCAGGTGGAACAATATCCAACCATTTAAACGCTGATGATACGCTGTTTGCAAAGTTATTTGCTTTCACCTTTATTATGAAATAAATGTATGACCTGTATAATTATGATGCTGTGGACTGTCAGACACCAGACGTTGCTCTGGGTGTTGGAAGAACAGCAAGTAGCACGAAAGTAAGGACACCAGAGGGAGGCGAGGACACGACAGAGAAATATGATTCTAAGATGTAAATGTTGAAACGCTTTTATCAAAGAAAAAGAAATAGTTGAACGAACTGAGTGACACATGAGGACAGTGGGATAGGATTGAGGAGGAGAGCTCTGGAGAAAGTTCAAAAGTTCTAATCACCGCAATACAGTCGAAGGGACGGTGGATGCATCAGGCAGGAGGAAAAGAGGAGGGTTGGTGTGCATCCTCGCAACGGACGGGGTGGGAAGCTCCAAAAGGGAATAACTGAAAGATGAAGAATTGGATGGTGTTTCAATATCTAAGGTTATCTGGCCTTTGTGACAGCGCCGTGGGAGTGTGGGGGGAGCTGTCTACTTCCACGTTAACCTTCTGCCTAGCTTCGTGTTTCACGCCCTCACAGTTCGCTCGGTTCTTGGCCTGCATCAAAAATTCCCTCATACGCGTCTGTGTTTGTAACTGCTAACT
This sequence comes from Pundamilia nyererei, assembly GCF_000239375.1. NCBI lineage: Eukaryota > Metazoa > Chordata > Actinopteri > Cichliformes > Cichlidae > Pundamilia > Pundamilia nyererei. Next base: position 1,007,265 of record NW_005187600.1, read on the forward strand.
AAGCCGAAAACATGGGACACAAAGTGAAAATGAACTAAAGTAAGAGAATGAAGAACAAGGACGAGTGCTGGATTCAGTGAAAAGGAAAAGCTGAAAAATAATTCAACAGCAGCCATTCTTGTTGTTTTCAAGTCCTGTTGACCTGTTGCAAAAGATGTGCTCTGTCTTTATCAGCACGACTGGCCAAGACAACAACAGTGTGTGTGTTTGAAAAGAAAATAGAGGTTGAGTGTGTGTGACAGGAGCCAGTAAGCACCGTTAGCCCATCCTGACCAGTTCAATCAATGCCCATCCCACCATGGTTGACCTCCTAATGGCCCAACAGTGACCCATCCTTGTGGAAAGACAGCATCAGCGAGTGGAGGATTAAATACCTCAGTACGTTAAAGCTAAAGGAAATCACATCGGTGGATATTCTCCAGTGAAAAGAGTCTGTTGTCTGGGACTAAGTTTAATCTACAGCTGGGAGACCTCGGTGTGGCCGTAGGGACCGGTTCCATCCCGTCGCTCAGCTGATGCAGCAAACAGCACAATGGAGGCAGCGGCTAACAGAACAGCAGTAATTCTCTGTTGTCCCGGCTCTGATCCCTGGCGTCTCGTAGGCTGGAGGCACGTAGAACAGTGACTATGACAAATGAGAGCGAGCCCGATCTCTGCCTGGTGGCTGCCGTCTGTGCGAGTCGATGTGAAAGGCCATCGGGTGCTGATTTATACATCGGCGCCCACTGAGGAACAAGGAAATCACATCCGCACGGCTCCCACAGAGACACGCGGGCGCTGCTGAGCACAGCTATAAAAACACCGTGACATTACGCAGTACATCAATCAGCTGTAAACTAACTGCAGATTGTTGTACAGCCCACAGCTGAGAGCACTTGAACTAATAATAATTATCACGATTAATCCTTCATTCATGTCTCAGAAGGCAGAGTGAGGGGGGGAGGGGGGTTTAGGACTTACTTTTGTTTTTTAGAGAAATAAAATCTACATCAGGTCCTGTTTTGCATTATCACCTTACTGCAAGAAGGTCTCGGCTTCCTTTAGTAAAAAGTCACTGGTTCAACCCTCCAACCTACATGGGGAAGTATCCTTGGGTAGGATGCTGCATCCCATAAGTGCTCTTTGCTGTATCCATCCGAGTGAGAGTGTGTGAAGGTTAAAAGTGCCACATGTCTGCATGAGTTCTCTCCAGGCACAGCCCAAAGACCTCTGTGGGTCTGTCTCTGACCAGTAGGTGCCCGTCTCTGCAGGAACCTGGGCAAATGTTGGTCCTTTATTTATGCAGGTAAAAAATCTCATTGAGATTAAACATTTCTTTTCCAACAGAGAGCTGGCCTCATGGCAGCGAAAGTCGAAACTACATGTACCACATAAGTACATTTAAAGTTTTCCTGACAGTGTCACGGCTCCCCTTGACCTCTGACACAAATGACCCATAAAACGTGCAAACAGACATGCTGTACATTTTCAGGAGTCCCTAAAACCACTATTTAAACCACATTTACATTTTGCAGGTGGCGCTATAGAGCCATTTTCCCACACCCAGGGAAAAAACCAATGAAACATGACAGCCTTCATCGCGTTCGAGACGTGACTTTTGAAGCTTTCCCAGCTCCTCATCTGCAGCTTACCCGTTAACGGCGAATCACCATGCCAACAGGGCGTGGTCTTAAATAAAAACTCACAATTTTCACAGTAAGGCATCACCAGGGCCTGAAGTTAATGCAGACGACCTTTGGGGTGCATGTAATGAACCTGTGAAGAGGACAAAACTTGATCTTTCCTGTCCCCACTAGGTGGCGCTCTAACTGGCGCTGATTATTTGCATATGAAACTGTTCCGATTAAAGACAATGAAAAACAGTCTGGTTACTTTACTGAGCCTTAACACCGTTTCACACTCTGTTTTTATGCTGTGGGCTGCAAGTGTGTAGATTTTAGTGCAGGCATAATGAAAAGTGAACACTGAAGTGTTATCGCTCTCTAAGGGTATCTGTTCAATCAATCAATGCTGGTCTACTCGTGGCAGGAGGGCTCCCTCTAGTGGTAAAAGTGATAATAGAAAAGTTGCGACCCTGCTCTGCGTGTGCTGATGCTGTTGCATTTCTCTTTACTGCAGCTAAAACCAGAGGAGCTCTTGAATGCAAGCCTCTGACACAAGTTGTGTTCGTGTGTTTTCTTTCAGAGCAAAGTCACGCAGACGCCAACACCTTCTTCTACCTTCTGATTGTGTCTTCAATCATCAGCTCCCTGTACACACTGATCTGGGATCTGCGTATGGACTGGGGTCTGTTTGATCGTGGAGCTGGCGAAAACATCTTCCTCAGAGAAGAAATCGTTTATCCACATAAGGTAGCGTCTGGTTTAATCCCCGTGCCCGTCCCACCCAAACAGACACTAACCCCGTCTGCTCTGTGTCCAGGCCTACTACTACTGTGCTATTGTGGAAGATGTGATCCTGCGTTTTGCTTGGACGATCCAGATTTCTCTGATCACAACGACCAAGATCAACTCTGTGGGCGACATCTTGGCCACCATGCTGGCTCCTCTTGAGGTCTTCAGGTGGGTCTGAACAAAGTTTGTTCCTTACGACGAGCTTCGCAGAGCACCCACGGTGACTCGTGTCGTCCTCCTCACCTTCCTCACTGCAGGCGCTTTGTGTGGAACTTCTTCCGTCTGGAGAACGAGCACCTGAACAACTGCGGTGAGTTTCGTGCGGTCCGGGATATCTCTGTGGCGCCGCTCAACGCTGACGACCAGACGCTGCTGGAACAGATGATGGACCAGGAGGACGGAGTCCGGAACCGCTCGGGCAAGAAGACCTGGAAGAGGTCCCACAGCCTGTCGCTCCGACGCCCCCTGCTGTCCACCTCACAGTAAGAAACCACGTGTGTGCCTGACATCGTGCACTTTTATTTCACATTGAAGACGAGTGCAGAGCTGGTATTACTGTAGATGAAAGGAGTTCTACTTCTATTAAACATCAGACATGGAAGGATTACACATTCCTCGTCGTTGCTCCTGGAGATTATAAAACTGTCACACTGAACATTTTTCATTAATTAAATGTGTTCAAAGATACTACACCCATTTGAAATAGAAAAAAAACAGTTGTTCCTTCAGTAGAGGAAGTATCCAGATGTTGCATTACGAGGCTGTACAGCTGAGGTCCCTTATGTTGAGCAATCAAGGAAACCCAGGATCGGAACTTAACTTTTCCCACGTCCTGGTGTTTGAGCTATGAAGAGATACCAAAAATTGTACATTTTAATGCTAAAATATAATTATTGCTGTTTTACAAAAAACCTTTTTTATGAATATGTAAAATGACACTGATTTACTTTCATTCCTGAACACAAAAGTAGTTTTAGCGGCTGAGTGTCATTCTTGATTAATTTCCAACTTCTCAGAGAAGTAAAATATGATTTAAAAAATATTACTGTGACATGTGTTTTCTTCTTTTTATGACAGGTGGTCTGATAAATTTGTAAAATGCTGTACATGCCTTTGTCTGAATTAAAGTCACAAAGTGTTACACAGTGTTACACAAACCTCCATTAACATCAGCACAGTAACTGTGCACCGGGAGCTTCATGGCATGGTTTGCATGGCTCCTGCAGGTGGCCCGGTGCTGCTGCCCATATAGTGTCTGGACTTGTGTGAAGACAATACTGAACTGAGTGCATGAAAAAGCAGTCCATGCAGTTGTTTTAAATAGTTAGTAATGTATAAGTAACGCAACGTGAAACGAAGTCTCGGTTTTGTCAGATAACGTCTGATTTTCTTTTTTTAATCGTCTTTATTTCAGATCGAAGAAGGACACCAAGGTGCTAATTGAAGATACTGACGATGAGGCCTTCAGCTGAGTCCACAGCATCGGCACACGCACGCACACAAACACACACTTTACGACACTGTACTTATAAAGACCTCGTTCGCTAACGCCTGACCTCAAAGCTCCTCCCTCGTAGAGTTAACGCGCAGGCCTACCCTTCAGTCTCGAAACCTTTAAAGCAGTGAGGACCATCAGTCACTGTCCTCACCTCTGGGAAACTTACCTCATCTTTACGTCCTTGTAAGTACAGTTGGTCTTTATAAGTATGGAAACAACACACACACACCTATAATGTAGAAACACACACAGAGATAGACCCGCTGAAGCACAAGTATAGTATAACATCGCTGCAGGTGAGGAGAGAGCTAATGCCACCCAGACAAACAGCCACACAGTCAGACAGATGGAGGACAGACATCAAGGGAAACCTTCTGCACATAACCGGCGAGATAAGACCGCACTGCCCGGGGATTATCCTCTTCTGTTTTTTAAACGGACTTTTTTTAATATCTGTTGTTTACTTTTCTGTAGATTCTTCTTTTATTTCCTGAATTTGTTTAGAAGACGCTGCATAAAATAGGCTACCGACGACTGTTTGCACACCTACACTAGGATCAACAGGGAGAAGACAAAGCCAATCAAAAGACTAACAAACACAAACCTGAGGAAGGACTCTACACGCATATCACAGCATATCAGAACAAATCAACTGGTTTCAGCTTGTTGATTCTTTTTATACACCATCTCTCTCTCTCCTTGTTTTTTTTTTCTTTTTAATATTTTTTAGTTGTAATAACATCAGTGTGCAATCACAACCCTGGAGGCACTTGCAGGAAAAGTGCATTTATTACACAAAATCTTGTACTTGTACACAAAAAGGGAAATTTTGATTCAAACATTTCTAAGTCTGTGAAGTTCCTTTGTAATATTTGATGTGCATTATGACTGTTGTAGTTGTTAAGTCCTTTTACATTGTTGTTTATACTAGTCAGACTAGTTGGAGCATCTGATTGTCGATGTGTTTTATAATGTTTGGAATGTTTTTCATGGTTGAACTTGTGCCACATTTTTAACGAGCTCAGAGTTAGGACCCTCGGTTATCCCCGACCTCTAATTAGTGCGTGAACGTGCCCTGTTAACTGCAGCAAATGTACATGCGTTGCTTTTCTTTACATTAATTACCAAAGTTTTCTTTTTTATGAATGTGACTGTGGCTGGGGTAGCTTCCTTTAACAAGCCTGCCAACTGATATAAAAACCAAACGTTTAAAAGCAGATTGAAGTTTGCAGGCTGGAGATCACAGTAACATAAGCAGAGGTACAGCTGATCAGCTCGGTCCTGTTCCAGAAAGCAGGTTCAACAAATTCTACGTTTTCGGCTCCAGAACAAGCTGATCGGAGTTGCTTCAAATCAACTCTGAGTGTGAGGAAACTAAGCCGTGATCAGTGCAGCGCTCATCAGCCAATAATGGGTTTGACTGTGGGCTACGGCATTTAGCATAAAAGTAAATGAAAAACAAAGTCAGCATTGTCCACTCAGTCATTCTTTACTTAAACTGAATCCAACCAAAATATATCTGAGTTTGGCACAATTACAGTAGAAAATAAATTATCTGTAGACATCTATTGAATTCAATTCAATTGAATTCATCCAGATACTCCGGATGTGTCCTGATTCTCAAACTTATTTTAAAATGCTTTCAGAACCTGAAAGTCGCTGAAGATGCTGAAATCTTCCTGTCATCTCCAACGTGAAAGCTAATGAAAGTGATTACTACAGTAGTGCGCACTGTCAGGCATCAGTGCAGGGCATCTCATGGACAACCTGACAGATTCCTGACTGCCCACAGAGCTAGAAGGATGTATCCTATAGAGCAGAGCTGGCAATAAATCCGTGGTATGCCGTGGTCGCTGCTGTTACACTGATGACAGATTTATTATGAAAGCAGCCACGTTAGCCATCATAAACAACAAGCTAACATATAAATGGGATTGGACTGTTTGTAAGGACCAGCTTCTGTTCCCCTTGGTGCTTTAAGACTGACTGCACGAATGAGAAAACCTTAAAAGTTGTTTAAAGGAAATCTGTCAGTGAGCAGTTTACTTATAGAGAGTCTGTTGCCCCGGTAACTGACCCGATGTTTAGATTAATCCCGTCTCTAAAACATCAAATCCAGAGTTTTCACTAAACCTGCTCTCTGGAACGCGGCCCACGTAAACCGTGGAGCACTTTTAGATTTCACTGAGCTCAGTGAGTCCCGTCAGTTTTAAAACCGATGTGCCGGATCATGTCTTTGCATCTTGTCTTAATATGATTGCATTGGTTCTCCGGACCATGTTAGTCTTGAGTAATGGTTGAAAATTAGGCGACTGGGATTCTTTATGTTGATGAAGATGTTTCGCCTCTCATCCAAAATAACAGAATTCCTGTGATTACTGACGGCGGTGTTGCCAGATTTGGTGGTTTTCCATCCAGCGGCAGGTAAACGGTCGTTTCGTTCCATAATGATTAATAACAAAAACAAAACTGGGCTGCATGTAAGGCCATGAGGGGACTTGGCAGTGGTCGAACACTTAATAAGCTCGTTCTCAGCTCTTTAACAATGAAGCTTTCGGCTTCATGTGGCTTTATTTCCCGAGGGACGCCGCAGCGGATGGATCTGCATGCTTGATTTGGTGCAGATTTTACACCGGATGCTCTTTCTGCTGCAATCGCTCTTGCTTGGGATGATGCTAGAAGCCCTCTGTGATCCCGCTCTCTTCCCGAGCTTAAACCCGAGCCCTTCGCATCTAAGGCTGTAACAACAGTAACCATGGTTACAGATCATGCCAGATCCACAGCATTATCCACGATCTGTGACAATTTCGTGCCACGAGAACAATCAGGTGTCTTTGCTTCTGTAACACACACTTGAGCTCAAGCGTTGCTTCACTTATCTCAGCTGTTACTGTTACATTTTGAAGTAAGTGCGCCGCGTGTCTGGCCAATGCTTTTACCAGCTACTGGTTTAAGTTTCGAGCTTCTCCTGTGAAAGGCCCCCTGGCTGTCCGAGAAACGATGGCGACGCTTTAACGCTGACGTCTACGTGTGCGTGTTTGACCCTCTCGCTCTGCTGTTCCTCCCACCGCGGTAAAGTGAGCCGTCATTTGTGAGCCGCGGTCAAGCCAGCCGCCTCCTATCCGCCGCATAAATTTCCTTGCGCTTTTACACCAGTCTTTACGGTAGCGCCTTTTCGCTTTATATCCTGATTGAACGCCTAGACTCGCGCACACAAATTACAATGGAACAGCCCAATACAGCCATCATGACAGTCTGGTTGCATATTCAAAAATTAATTAAAAATCATTCTTAAAAGTTGAGGGCAAGCTTTCAACACAATCCTCTTCTCGGACACCTACTTTACCTCTGGGCCAGGTTTTACCCAGATTTACTGTAATATTACTCAGAAATCACAGTAAACTCATATTCAGTGCAATACAGTCAATGCACTACAATTATGTTTATTTCAAAAATTCATTAAAAGTCATCCTGAGTAGTTGATGTCCAGCTTTCAACACATCCCTCCTCTGGGACACCTACTGTACCTGTGTGCCAAGTTTCATCCAGATTTACTGTAGAATTCCTCAGAAGTTAATGGAAACATTTATTCACTCTAATACAGTCAGTACAATAGAATTATGTCAATTTTCAAAAATTCATTAAAAATCATCCTGAGTAGTTGAGGTCCAACTTTCAACAGATTACTTGTCTGGGACAGGATGATTTTTAATGAATTTCTGACATTTCCATAATTGTATTGACTGTATCGGGCTGTTTCATTGTAATTTGTGTGCGCGCATGTGCGTGCGACTGTTCGCGCGCGTGCACGTGCGCGCGGGTATAGGCTGCTTTTCAATCGGCACATAAAGCGAAAAGGCGCTACCGTAAAGACTGGTGTAAAAGCGCAAGGAAATTTATGCGGCGGATAAGAGGCGGCTGGCTTGACCCCGGCTCACAAATGACGGCTCACTTTACCGCGGTTTCCTCCCCGTGGCTATGCTGTGTCACCACCCACTAGTCATGAGACAAAGCCCAGGGAGCTACAAGACCGACTTATTACAGAAATGTCTCCTGTTTCTGATTCTTTTCTTTTTTCCTCCTCCTCAGTGGCTGAAAGGCTGAAAAGCCTCCGAGTGCAATGAGCTTAATGTGAACTTGAAAAAGCTGGAAAGTCAAACTGTGCCGTATCTGTTTAGAGTTTAGAAGGTGGATGGAGCGTCTGTCCGTTTAAACACACAGCATGACCTTATACACACATGAAACATGACACACACACGCACGCACGCACGCACGCATTGCCTCTCTTGTGTCAGAGAGCACAAACACTACAGCAGATAGTTTTGTAAAAAGGCTCCGTTGTCTTGCCTGCATGCTGCTTTTTGTTTTACATTGTACATAGATGTTAATTTATTTGACATAATGTGTATATTAGTAATCATTGTAGCCACTGACAATGATTGATTTCATACGTTGCCATTTCTGCTCCAGAGCAAACAGTATTTTGGAGGCGACGAGGAGATTTTTGATCGTTCACAGTCCCGCACTTTTCCCCTCCATGTGTAAATCTGTTGAAACGTGTTTGTATAAAAATAGAAGAAGAAAAAAAACGAATCCACAAAGATGGAGAACGTGATCAGTCGTACGTTGTTGGTGATTCCTTCGTATTTAGATAAAACGGGGCTCGAGGAGAAGGACGAGGTGGGGGGACTCCAGCGTCCTCAAGCTGCGGCGCTGTCCGTACATTTGTGAATGTGCATGGAAATATTGTGGACATCATATCTATCGTTGTTAGTCGCCCTGCAGAGTACCGTGGGAGGGCACAGGACGAGATCCCAGTCCGGGGAGGACCCACACCACAACAACATGATACCGCTAAACCGATCCACCGTGTACTTCTTGAATATCTGATCAAACTAATGAAGGATCTTTATCTGCTCACTGGAAGCATTTCAAGGTGCTTCGATGTGAGAAAAACAGATGTTTTAGTGATTAGTGTGTGTCTGAAATGTTCAGTGTGTGTAACCCGCTGACAAAAACAAAAAACAGGGTGATTTTGTACAGATGTTACACGATGATAAGCCCTGACATCCCTCTTTTCCCCTCACGAGTGAAGGTTTTGTTTTCACTGCCTGCTGAAACCTTCACGATGTTTAAGTGCTCGATATCGATGTTGTTTGTACCCTTTTCTCTAAACTAGCTGAACGTGATAGTAACTGTAGTTTGGTAGATGGATGTTCTACTTTGATAAGATACTTTAAAATTGAAAAAGATGACAGAATAACTACATTGTGGCTAAATGTGATTTAAAGAGACATGAAGGGAAAATGTCTTACATGCTGAACCATCCTCCCCGAGTCCCTTTTACAAAGTAGTTTGTACATGTCGAGTGTATAACGCTGTTCTATGATGGTTTTTCTGATGGTATTTGTATTTCTGTATACACTTTGGTGATCCTGTCATATCTGGGTTTTATAAACCACGATTATTTTTAAAGCTCACTTGGCCTCTCGACTCTTCTTTTAACCGCCGCTGCATATTCTGTTCTGCAAACCTTTATCAGCGGGGCCCCGATGCAGCTCTGTGAATATAGAAATAAACCTCAGCACACATGCATTATGGTTCGTTTCTGCACTTTAACAGTGTTCTTTGGTTCCTTTTGCATTTTAGGATTCGTGCTCGTTTCATGTCTGCACTGTATTGTGCGGTTTTGAAGTTGATTCTTCACCCGCTCTTGCGCTTATGTAGGTCTGTCCAACAGGCGCTGGCAGCCTTTGGGGATTTGAGGTCTTTCTCTCTTTTCTTTCTTTTAATTCCCAGCGGGCAGACAGACGCCGTCACATTCAGCGTGCCAACCAGGAGAAATGAATCATTGAGAAGCATGAAAATCACGCTTGTTGGCAGAGAGAAAGCCCCCACTAAAATCAAAGGAGAACACGGTGAACTTTGTTGAATCATCATGTAAAAAGCTCTCATAATCCAGCTGAAGCATCGCAGCAGTTTTTCTCCCCTTCAGGGGAAAAATGTTTATTTCTAACTTTGGAAGCCACCGCGGCACTGCGTCAGTGTTTGCGTGTCATGTGACCAGTTTACCCAGATACATCTGAGGAACATTTAACGATTTAATTTGTAACAAAACTACCGGACCCATTATATTTTGTTTTGTTGGAAAAGCGGACAATGATTATTCTTATTTAAATACAGAATTGTGCAAAAGTCTCATTTCTTTCCATTTTGCTCCGAAAATGGGAAATCGGTCCAGTAATTTATTGAAGCTTGTACAAACAGTGTAAAAGGCAAACAGAGTTTGTGCGTTTCTAATGAGCTTAAAGTCTATATTTGGCACCCAGTCTGAACTCTCTTAATTCTGTAAGTGTTCAGGAATAGTTCTGCAGGCTCCTTAGAGGACGTTCAGAGCTCTTCTTTGGATGTTGGCTGCCTTTGTTCTGTTGAGCTATGCTTTTACTGCACTGTCAGTATGTTTGGGGTCACTGTCATGCTGAAAAATGAAGCCATTAATAATCAGATGCCTTGCAGATGGTTTTACATGATTAAAATCTGGTGGCACTTTTTTTTGTTCATCAATCCATCAAGCTTGACAAGATCCGCAACACCACTGGCTTCAGTCTGCCTCAGATCGTGACACAGCCTATAGCCATATTTGGGCATAAAGACAAGGATTTTTAACCCAAAAAGTCAAATTCAGCCTCAGCTGTTGATTTTTGCTCCAGTACTTATGTAATTCGGCATACCTCAGCCCTGTTCCCGTCCTTAATAATTGCTTCTTTATATCCATATTTTCTCTGAAGCCATTTCTAACCAAGCTTTGGTGAACAGTAGATGGATCAACTGAAGGGCCAGATGTTCTCTCAGGTCCTGTTTCAGGTCATCTACTGTATGCAGTTTTTTGTAGATCTCTTTTTTACTCATCTAGTTTCCTCAATTTTCTAAATGACACAGATATTCTTTGATCACTTAGTTTGTTACTATTTCATGCCTGTCAAACTGTTTCATCTTTGGCATTTTTCATAGATTTCCACTAAGAAATGACAACAGATTCTGTTTTGTGACTGTCAAAACTTTTGCACATACCTTTAAAAATAAATGACTCTTTAGTTATCGAAGCAGCTGCAGGTTTCTACCATTGTCGTTTGAGCTCCAGGTTTTTTGGTCTGTCAGATTATCTCCTCTTTACAGGCTCCATCTGCGCACACAGACACTCCTCAACAGTGACTGATTTGCGTCGGCGAGGCTGTGTTGGTTAAACTCAACGACAAACAAGCTGCTAGTCAACATCTAAGAAGTTCACAACTAGGTTGTTTATTTTATGATAACTGATACAGGATAAATGTTATACATTCTATTTTAACACTGATATTTCGATTTTATTTTCAATGTCAGTATGCAAAAAAAAGAACAATGCAAAAATTAAACATTTGGTGATGAATATGATACATAATTTGATCTTCATTAATATTAAACCAATTAATCTTAAGGACTCATTGTTGCCCCAGTGATAACTTGTTTAGCTACAACACAAAAAAGGGGGAAATACAAAAAAATAAACAACAAACATCAAGAGTTGGCTGACAGCAAACACTGTAGAGAACCACATGATCTTTAGATGTGTAGATGCATATATAAAAATACAGGATCCCTGTTGTGTGTATATATATGCACATACAGTAATAACGCATTTACTATAGTTGCAGAGCCTGCAGTGGGCCTACAATTAGACAAAAATGAAGAGAGCAGGATACACATACATACACACGTTTACCATAATCTCCCCATATAAACACACAGAAACCAACCAACCGACCCACAGGCAGGCTCTCCGGCTTTAGAGGCTAAAAACTACATTTGACTTAAAAAAAAAAAAGAAAAAAAAGAAAAAGAAAAACAAACAGACATTCACATTTCTCAAACAAATCCCATGATCTCATTAGTCCTCACCTGATCAGCTGACTCAGCCGTCAGCCTTATTAACGTTACTGCCACCACAGAAGCTTGAATGATAAAGATGCTGAGGATGATGAACTCCGTTCTTCCCGGTGCGTTCCACTCGTGCAGCCAATCAGGGCCGAGCTGGCTCTCGTTGATTACTTCACTGTCTGTTGGCCCTCGTCCCCACATCGTCACTCCTCTCGCTCGCTCACTGACTCACTGCGTTTCTGCCAGTTTCTTCATCCGTGAGTCAGAGTGAGTGAGCGAGCACGTCGTGGAGACACGACTGCAGCTGTTTATGTCTGTGTTTAGTGTACGTATGTCCTTTGCATTCATGCATTTACCTGTGTGTGTGTGTGTGTGTGTCTGTGTGTGTGTGCACGCATTACTGTCCATCTCTGTGCAGGCCTCTACGGTGAAGAAGGGGCTTTGCTACCGCTGTAATGAACCTGGTATCTGTTGACCATCTGCCCCTTCACTTCAGTCGAGAGGCAGGTAGTCTTGCAGGGGATGAGATCCTCCTCGTCTTCGCCCATTAGCCAGTTCTGTACGGAGCGTTCAGCCGAGGCTGCAACGTGATTGGTCAGCCAGCTCTGGTGCCACTTGTCGAAGCGTTCGTGCTGGCTCGCTGCCACTCTGTGCTGCGACTGTGAAGGAAGAAGACAAACTGTCAGAGACTTGTCACTGAGAGACAAAACCGGATTTAACAAGCAGAAAACTAGCAGGGTTGGATTTCTTTTCTTCAGCAGAGCTCTGACGAGACCCACGCGGAGGACGGATGTCTAAATTTAAACTTAGATGCCAGCCTACCTTCCTGGCCTTGACGAGGGCCCCTCTGCGGTACATGTAGTCCTCAGAGTTCATGACAAACACCATCTTGTGAGTGTTGAGTTTAAAACGACAGTCGAGACTGCCGGCGTTTTCCACGCCCAGCTGGCGGTGCCACTCTCTCCTGCAGCGCATCGCCTCCACCTGTCGCACTTGCCAGCGGCGAAAACGGCGCAGGTTCCTGAAAAAAATGGAGACACGGTGCGGATTACAAAAACTGCCATGACATATTCTCAGGGTTCCTGAAAGACATCCGTTATACCCTGTTGATCTTTACAAATGTTATCTGAGATGACAGCAGATCTGTCATCAGATACCTTTAACAGAGCGTTCCCATAATGCTACCAGCTGAGGCACAACGAGCCAAACATAAAAACATGAAATCAATCAAAATCTATTTGGGGACACAGTTTTGCAAGTTTTACTTGATTTTTAGTTGAACAAATTCTGTCTAGTCTAATACACAAAAGAAATGCACCATCACAGCACAACGTTTATTAAAAATAAGACGCGTAACGCAGGAGGTGTGCACTTTGGTTTCTCTTTCCAAGTATAATGAAATATAATATATTACAGATTCATTTCCACTGTCACACCTTTATTCTGCTGTTATTTATACTGCCACATAAGTAGAAACAGTAGAAACATCTGTCATACCTGGGCAGAAATACGGGCTTGAAGAAGTAGCCCTCTGCTTGAGAGCACAGACTGGACTCTGTTCCTACAAACTGCTCCATGTAGCTCGACAGGCACTAACAGAGGAAAGTTCCAGCGTGTTTAATCAAAGTCCAGTTATTCATTTCCAAGTTTCTGGCATTTAAACAAGTTTAGAAATGGTTAATAAATAAGTGTTTACCTGAACATCTAGCGGGTCATCAGCCTGGGCCTCCTCAGTGTCCAGCAGCTCGATGGTCATTGTCACTTGACCCTTGTTTTGAATAAACATCACCTGATGACAAAAACGAAACACCCATGTTTGAATGACCTCACTACACCTGAATCAAAACTATGACCCAAACGTGTGACAAAGGCCTCTGCTTTACTCAAACAATTACTTAATAATAATAATAATAATAATAATAATAATAATAAATTGGATTTATATAGTGCTTTTCAAGGCACCCAAAGCGCTTTACAATGCCACTACTATTCATTCGCTGCCATATCACGCCATTGGCCCCTCTGGCCATCACCAGTAGGCGGTAGGGTAAAGTGTCTTGCCCAAGGACACAACAACCAGGACAGAGAGCCCGGGGATCGAACTGGCGACCTTCCGGTTACAGATGCGCTTCCCAACCCCCTGAGCCACGGTCGCCCCGACTTGACTGTAATTTCCCAAACTAAAGGCCCCACGTGGCTGCGTGGAGCTCGGCAGACCACAGTCTGAATGTTATAGCTGTGTACGGTCACTGAGGGGCAGTACCAAACATATTTGGAGCAACTAGACTATTGAAGGCCTTTATGGGGGTTTTTTGGCTGCTGTTGGTTCACCTTCATTGAACGTCTTTGTAGTGAAGCAAACAGTGTTAGAAACAAAACTGTCTGTGATTCTCATTCTGCTGTTCGGATCATTTTGTTATATTTCGTCCGCTTTGAACCGAGCTCTGGCTCATTTCCCATCTGTCTACCTACAACATCATCATCAGGTTTGCGTTGTTTTGGTAGAAATGCACACAAGCACATCTGCATTGTTTCACACACAAAATCTTTTGCTCTGTGTAGTAAAGTTCCTGCACGAATGGACATAAACGCAATGAATTCCTCTTGAGTCAAAGATGGACAGCAGCTCCCAGATATCTGGGAGAGAAATTAAAAACAGTCTGCACCCAACCAAAGAGAAGCCGAGATGTTGTAGCGTTCTTGGTTCTCAGTAGAACTGTGCCATATTATACGCATCATTTAAGAAAGTATACTTTATTGATCCCCGTGGGGAAATTCCTCTCTGCATTTAACCCGTTCACCCAGTGAAGCAGTGGGCAGCCATCGGGCGCCCAGGGAGCAGTGTGTAGGGGAGCAGTTCAGGGGATTCGAACCACCAACCTTCCGATCATGGGGCCACCACTCTACCTACTGAGCTATCCCTGCCCCAATAACAATAATACACCACATCTCCCCCCACCCTCCTCACAAAAGTGTTATACTGTGCGGTCAGTAGTACAGCGTTTCTCATCCCTAGCATGCAGATAAAATTAAAATTTAAAAAGATAAAATTACTGAACACCGTGCTGTTTTCTCAATTGAACAATAACATCTTTAAAAACAAAACAAAAACAAAGCAAGCAAACTGTTTCGATCCCAGAAAAGCATTTCCATTCTTCTACAACCGGTAATCAAGTATTCAACAGCTGTTATCAAAGCGTTAGTACCAGAGAAAGGTAGCATCTGATTACATTGAAGTGTAAACGTGTTTATCACGCTGTGGTACAGCTGGCTGTCATAAAATAATTTCAGGTCCACAAAAACGTAGTTAAATCTCAGTCATTAGTTGGAAGGTGAAATTTCAATCGACTGCACCAAAGGCCTCGAACAGCACGAGAAAAATGTAAAGAATGAATCCTTGGACTGGAGGAGTGAGCTGGCTTCTGTTTTCCTACAATCACGATCGCTGTCCGTAAAACATTCCTTTACAAAAACAGCTTAAGTGATGCACTTTCCTTTTATGGGTACATCTAGTCTTCTGAAATTTTTACCGTCCTGTGAAATCGCAGAGCAGCACATTTTTACTGCAGAGAAGGATAATCTGAAATAGTTTCACTACTTCAAACAACAGCTGTGTGTCAGGGCCAAGCGTTTAACCCACTGCGCTCACCTTGAAGCAGTTCTCTTCGGCCATCACTCGCTCAGCTTTCCACTGGTAGCTGGTCTCCCAAGCTGCTCTAACACACTGTGAGGACAGGTTTCCCCCGGCTGCCCCTCGTTTCCTCTCAGCCAGGTAAAGCTCAACCACTTGCAGACACACCTCGTCGCTCACCAGGTGCTGCAACTTTAGTCAGAGAGGTAAATATTAGAATATGCCAGTGTTCACATTACAGAGTCACGGGACTTAGAGAATTAACTTGTGTGTGAAACTGTTTACCTGTCGGATGATGTTGTGGATGACTTTGTCGATGGTGAAGCCGATATAGGCGTGGATGGTGAACATCTCCCTCAGCGTGTCCTCATATTGTGTAGAGTCCAGGTTGCCATCAAGCAAACTGCGCACCATATCGAGGAAAGCTGGGTAATACTCCTCTAACTCCACCTCACCTGTGGAAGGGGAAGGACAGCACTTTTGTTAGAGCAGCTTATCCGTGTGGATGTGCAGTGGAGACTAGGGCTGCACGATACTAGGAAAACCTGCGATGTGCGATAACTGTGATCAATATTGCGATAACGATATGACTTGCGATAAAATAAATAGCAAAACAAAAAAACAAATACATAATTTCTGTTTTACTGCAACAGTTTTATTTAAAGAAAGCTGCTGTATTAGCAGAGTAACACCAAAGTGCACTTTAACATTGAAACTGTCTGAGGCTTGAATTCTGAAAGACATCCTTCCCGGTCTCTAGAATTCGTTTTGAATAAACATAACACACTTGTCGGTCTTCTTTAAGATCCCAGCTGGCCAGCACCTCACGTGATACACGGGCTGTATTTTCACTAGTGTGAGAGTCTGGAAAACACACAGTCTCTAGACACCGTGTTTTCAGTTCAGGGTCTACGGTGAGGAAGTGCACTGTGAAGCTCATATATGGCTCCGTTGTACGACTTGATCATAGGTCTGTAGTTGTTGCGTAGTTTTCAGCTTGGCTCAGTTCAAACGTGACGGTCTTGCGGCATGTTTCGTACATTTGTGGAATGGCGACATGGGAAAAGTAGTTTCGTGAGGGGATGCGGTATCTCTGGTCCACTTTATGACTGGTGAAGCCCTCTCTGCTAACTGTATTTATAGGCATCATGTCTTTAGCCAAAAAAATGTGTAATGGCCTCTGTTATTTCTTTGTAGCGCTTCGACGTTTTCTCATAAGGAGTTCCACTTGAAAAACTCTGATACAGAGACGGCTGTTGGACTGCGGCGCTCTTTGTCTTAACATTAGCGACCTTTGTTTGGCTAGCCCGGTCTTTCTGGAACTCTTCAAACTGTTCTCTGTGGTTGTGTCGAAGATGATGGTGGAGTCGTGTTTCCTCTGGTGGTTGCCACGAGTGTTCGGCAAGTGTTGCAGAGCACCTGTGTTTGGAGAACGTCGTCTTTATCAAATCCAAAGTACCTCCAAATAAGCGAGGTACTTTTTTTTTTTTAGCCACGAGTATATAGTCAGTAGCGTTCTCGTCATGCGTCTCGCTCTCAGCCATTACAACTCTGACTCGGTGCTGCAGCGTTGTTCGCTCCCCACCTGAGTAGGAGGCGGGCCTCTAATCCATTTGATTGGCTAATGCCGTGAAGCGCTCTATTCGACTGGTCAAATGTGTAAAGGGGTTTCTTTGATCAGTTCGATTTATTGTGCAGGCCTAGTGGAGACCCTGTCCCAGCAACCAAAAGCAGTTATTTACAAAAGGCAGGCCTGATGTGTGTTTGAAGAACAGATTCTTCTGATCTGAAGAAGGGTTGCAGCAACAAGTCAGTTATCAGAAACTATCGGTTAAAATGACTAAATATTAGAAAGTTTCTCAAACAAGAGGCTTTTCTGTGTCTTATATTACAAGGAATGTCATATTGTGGCCTAAGACACTCTACATGTACAGCTTGTAATATGCTGAACAAGAATTTAGTTTGTTTTTGATAACCAGTAAACCTAGTCCTAAACAGACTTTTATAAAAGTGCCTTTAACTGGTCCATACAGGTCCTGCAAATCTGTTCAGAGTATCAAAAAGTCTTTCACCACAGATTTCTTCCCTAAACAAAACACAACAACGCTACTACAACACTCAGATTCTGAACAAAGTCAACTAAATAAAGGTTGACACGTAGCATTAGCAGAACGATCATTTTTCAAACGTTATTTTATTGCCGTGCTGTTTTAAACACTGAGAAATGTTTCAACATATCTGGAACATCATTCCCTTTAGCAAACATTAATCTTATTTAACAGTGTGACTGACACCAATTTAAAAGCACATTCTGATTCAGTGCACATTTATTGAAGCTAATTATCTAATCGTCTTGATGAAGTAACTTGTATATTACAGCGTGTGATTATTGCTCAGTGATCTGGAATAAAGCCACCCACACTGAGCTTACCTGTCTACATCACAGCTGACCAACCCCACTTAAAAATCAAACACCTGACGACTGTAAAGATGTGAGTAACTGTAAACATAGACTGGACTTACTGGGCTGCTTGAGGCGGAGCTCCATAGCGAGGTCACACGCCTTTTCCCTCCGTCCCTCTGCCATCAGCAGCCTCTCTCTGCTCTGCTCAGCTCGATGCTCCAGCAGCTGCCGTTCTGCTTGTCGGTAAACCCGCAGCAGCCGCGAACACAGAGTCTGGTGCAGCCGCAAAAAGAAATACCAGTTGTTGTTGACAAAAAACAGGTTGTAGACACCATCCAGCTCCTTTTGGTGCTCTGCTTCGGGGTCACGAAGGTCCACCTTCTCCCCGGCTGCACCCGAGCTCATCTCCATAGGTGTAGACCCCGGGGTCGGTGTGGATCCAGCAGGCTGGCTTATGCTGCTTGAGGTGGTCAAGGCTTCGTTTTCTGCAGGTTGGGATGGGCTGCAGCGCCTCCTCCTGGAATCACCGTTGAGCTGCTGCTGCGGTTGGGACTGGGTCTGGGACTGTGATTGGACAGGTTGGGGTTGAGACTGACAACTGCTGACTGCTGCTCCTGATGCATTATTACCATTTCCTCCTCCGCCTGCTGCGGTGGTGGCGGTTCCACCTCCTCCTTTATCGCCTCCCTCTTCCAGCTCAGCCTCCTCATCCGTCCATTCTTCAGTATCACTGAGCTCGCCGCGGCGGGAGAAGAACAAGTCTGGGACAAAGTGCTGGATGATGCGTTTGATGTGGTCCTTGTCATCTTTGTGAATAGTTGGTTGTCGTTTAACGTGGTAGATGATGAGTGAGGCAGCATCCTCCAGGATTTGTTTGTCCTCATAAGTAAACACCATGTGAGGTTCACTGGATGAGGCTGAACCATTACGGCTTTGCTGGCCAACACCACCTTCTTCCGTGCTCTGCTCCTGACGCTGAGGTAAAAAGAAGAAAATCAGACAGCAGAAGGAAACTCCTACAGGCCAAGCAGAAATACGGAAACCTTTGACACCAAGAGGTTTCACTGACCTCTGACAAATCCCTTCAACAAAGAAACCCCCACCTGCACTCAATGTCCTTTGACTGAAACACACCATCTTCATTATGAGCCATGGTGTTAGAGCAAAGCCACTTAAGCAAAATTATATAGCTCTGTTCTTACTACAAATGCTACTAGAGTAGCTTTGCATACTCACAATTCCTAATAATGTTAATTTATTTCAGTTCAGGCCCTCAACTCATCTCCTGTCTGGAAAAACTGTTTTAGCCCCTCCCCCTTTAAGCCCACCTTCCTCATAAGTTAGCTGTCCTCTAATTGGCTGTCCATGACAAACAAAAGGTTTGAACAGCAGGAGGCGGGGCTGGTGGTCAGAGCTTTGCCCAGGGATTTTGGCTCATAGGGATTACCCATCACGTATACAGACCTCAACAGGTCCACTTTAGTAACGTCAACGTGGACGCGAAATCCTAAAGAACCATCAGAAGTTTGAACAAGTTAAAATGTCAAATGTGAAACTTCAGTCAGGTGACGCATGTTGTGCACCTGACTGATGAACTGTAAGCACCAGAATAATCTTTTTAAATTTTAGAAAATGTGAGAGGATAATAGTCAGGTTACACTATAATGAACGCTTTTATACCCTCTCACTGAGTCTGACTCTTCTTATGATTATACAAAAGCGATTATGCAGGACTGCTATATCAGGCTTCACACCTCCTTATCTTTTCATCACCATTCAAGGTCGCGAATAGAGGAGTGTTTACCTCGTCGTAGATGCTTTCAATCTCATTAAGAAGACTTTTCGACCGCAGGGCCTTCATATCGTTCTGTTTGAAGTTGACTCCTTGGTGGTCGAGGGACTTCAGGTAGGCCTTCTCGTACTGCTCCCTCCAAATCTTATTGAAACCCTGCTGGGCCTCTCGCCACTCTTCCTCCTTAGCTTTCAACCTGGAGAGGAAAGAAAAGCTTTAAAGTTGATGCCTAAAAAAAACATTCATGTAGTTGAATCTATTTTGTCACCACAGTGCGTTTGTTTTTTCACATGTTAGACTGGAAGGAAAAAGGCAGTTCTTCGGAAAGCACTATTCGTGTAGCAGGGTGCACAAAGACCTCCATGTTGATACAAGGATCTTGCTCACGCTGTCAGCAGCTGAATATTCCCATCATATTGTCACTTGCTTAAATCTCTCAGCTGGTCATGTAAACAGAAGTATAATCAACAGTTTTCCTTCTATAGCCACAGTGATGTAAACATTAGATGTGTTGGTTCAACATCCTGCTATTTCATATGCATATGAAAGAATATTGTGGCTATAATGCTTAAAGTGTCTGCACATGTCAGACGTCACTGGGGAATTCTGAGATAAAGAGATTGTCCTGACCTCTTCAGCACCACAGGCACAGCAGTAGCAGGACTCCTCTTCAGTCCCTCGATGATCTCAGGGGCTTTGTCGCCATAGATACGATACACCGCACGACGCTGGATGACCTCAGAGGTGCCGCCCAGGCAGTCGTCTAATCTGAATCGGTCCTGGTCCTCTGGTGAGAGGCGAGAAAGCTTCTTCTGGACACTCTCTAGGACTCTGATGGTGGCCAAGTTTGTCTCCAGAACAACATCCAACTAAAGAATAAGTGTTAGAGACGGCTTTTAGAGGGCATCTTCTAAAGCTTAGCACCACGCGATATATGTGTTTAAGAATAAAACATCCTCGGGGTCACCAAATATATTTACTACTTGTTAAAAACGCTAACATTAAGATGCACATACCTCAAATCTTTCATCCTCACAGCGATGCAGCTGCTCCTCATAAGGAGTCTTCTTGGAGCTAACAAAGGTTGAATCTTCCGACCAGGAGGGGAAAGACACCCAGGTGTCATTCAATACCTGCACACATACAGATAAAAACACAAGTTTTCATGCCAGCACACTTTTCTGTGGTAACACTTTAAAGATTGCTTTTTATGCACCTTGATATTTTTACTCTGGACTTCAGAAAGTATAATTAAGTTACAATATGATCGCCTGATCAATCTGCTGTAGCACAGATCCCTTTAAGGCATCTTTCTACTGATTGGGTGCCCCTCACACACAAAATATTTGAAGAGAGGGTACGTGAGGCTGCCGTGCTGACAGAACGCCTTATCAAGAAGGCATATTTTAGGGGTATGCAGGAAAGGTTCAAAGCAGCCTGCAGGCTGAGCCTCAGCGATTACTTGTACATATGCTGCCTTTGTTATTTGAAACTTTTCTATGAGAAAAGGAAAAACATATTTAAGCTACATACTGCCTCCCTGTCCTTACTGTACTCATCTGATTCTGCATAACCATAATCCACTACCAGTTACCAGGCCATTAATTAGGATTTCTTTCCCTCAACATGCTCCTGATGACTGCTAAGTAATAGACGCTTCTGAAGTTACAATCCTAATATGGCAGTAGGGTCAAAGTTTCTATTAGGTGGTCACACGATGTGCATACTACTGAGCAAACAGTACGTCTGTGTATACATGTGCTCCTAACTGCATGTGTAACCTTTTGCCATGGGTCAACATTTTCAAAACAGAGTTCCTGTTTTTGTGTAGTTTGCACTCGAGACAGAAACACATGCACAAGCAATACACTTTCCCCCCGTTGGTTTCCCACCATTTCACTAAAATACAGGTGGCAATAAAGTGTGAGAAAATGTGGGAAGACTGACTCGCAGCTTCATTCAGACACGCCCACAACAATCAGAAAGAGAGCAATGATGTGCTCCACAAGATATTCACCATATCTGCAAAACGTTACATCAGTGATGCATAAAGTGGCATATGAGGTCAGAGTCTTGTACATCACTGTGGTTATTCAGAGTTTTGAAAAGGGAATAATTTATAGTGTTATTTTCTGTTAGATACTGATCAGGGATAGGGTTAGATGATCAACTGAAAGGTTCCATGTCAAGTCTTTGCTGGATTTTATTTTCTTAAGGACATGACTTTCAGATATTGTTCATCTACTGTAGAGAATTGTTTAGGTTTGACACTCATTTTGTCTGCAACCTGTCCGGTTTTCCACTTCCCTCAAACTTTTTTGCGGACACACTGCACACCATACTGAGAAGTGACAAGTTTCTGCTAATAGCTTTTTAGGAATTGACTTGCTGGCCTAGAAATACTATTTTATGCCTGTCAAGCTGTTCCCATCGGCGTTATACAGATTCAAAATGGCATGGTGCAGCTGTGTGCAGATCAACAATGGATCACATATCGAGTGCAGAGAGAGTATGAGCGTGCAGCGTTTAAAGCGTGGAAGTACTGACCTTACTTTGAGTTTGATTCCATAAAAAGTGACAAAAACATTAGTGTCCGCTGTGCGTGGGAAGAAAACTTCTTTTTACAGCGAAAAAACCCCTAAACTTCCAACAAGCACCGAGTAGCTATGACGTAATGGGAAACTCACAGAGAAACTCGCGGATTCTTCCACTGACCGCGGCACACCTGCACCAGGGTAACCCTCCGCCTACCCTAGTCCTGCTTTACAGGTGAAAATAGAGCAACAGGACCGCTGAGTCTTTGACTTTATTTATTTTCTGCTGTGTTTTACTTGCATCTATTTGAAAGACTGAGTGTAAACACAAAAAATATTTTATTTTATGTGCTGGAATGTGCAGAAAATAGGTTTAAATGTTAAACTAATTTCTTCCAGTCAGAGAATGTTGCAGATAATTAAATCTTTGCTTGATGCATAAAGTTAAAAGATTAAAACTAATAAAACAAGTTTAAAAAAAAAACTTTCCAATTGAATAAATTTTGTATGATGGATTATGCAGAAAAAGTAGAATTGGGCTGAAAGATCTATCACTTTATCACCTACTCAGGTTGTAAATCGTGTTTTTAAAAAGTAACTAAGTAACTAATTACTTTTGAAAATAAGTAATCAGTAAAGTAACAGGACTACTTTTTGGGGGAAGTAATCAGTAATTAGTTACTGATTACTTTTTTCAAGTAACTTGACCAACACTGGTTGCGTGTTACATGTAGACAACACCGATTCATCACTTGCGAACTTGAACAATTCAATGTTAAGTTGATCAAATTTGTAATTTAATATTCAAGTCAAACAAACTTAAAGAGGGAAAGTCGACACTCAAGATGTGATTTTGTAAAAGCCTGCGCGTTTACCTCAAGCAGCTAAAAGCATGCAAGCTGTAACTTATGGACTGATGTTTATCAACCAGGGTTGATGATGAAATAAATGTGGGGTAAAAACAAAAAAAAGAAAGAAAAGAAAGAAAAACTTGTCAGCAAGATTCAGCCCTGTGTGCATAAGAGCTTACTAACAGCAGCTGTTTTCATAAAGGAAGAGCTTCGAGACATCCTCATATTTGGCAGCCTGAAGGTGTGAGACAGAAACTTAAGTTGGCAACCTCGCCCACCCCCTCATGTTATGTGAGGTTTAGGGAGTCCTCAAAAACAATGACGTTCTTAGGTGAGCTGAGCGAGGGACAAAGGCACAAAAGAGGCATGCAAAGATAACAGGAATCATAATATTGTGCGTATCTAGACATCAGTTTCTATGCATGCAGTTCAAACTTGTGCTATGTTGAAAAAAAATAAACATTTAAATTCAGACATCAAGCCAACATGTTAAGATGCTGTCAAAGAAATAATAAGGAACAGATGAAAGGGGCTCAAATGCACACAGATAACTTTAAGAAATGAATGACGCAGTGGTCTTTGTTTGGTAAACTCTTAAGTAGATATACCTCCTTGCATAAGGCCGTGCGCCCACTGCATTTAGGCTGCTGGTAGGTCTTGGGCAGTGCTCTATAGCTGGACCCCAGGCGCTTGCAGGAGGCATAATCCACCTCCCTGCCCCCTCCTCCCTCCATGTAACGATCCGACAGCCCTGACACAGCATGAGAGAGCTCTTTGTCCCCGAGAAATGACTTGAACTGTGTGTACAGTTCAGGAAACTTCCTGCAAGGATATGGACAAAATTATTAATGACAGATAACTGAAGTACATCTGGTATTTTCAGCTAGTATAAAAAGCCCTGTGACGACCATTTAGAGATAACTTTCAAATTTGTAAAGTTGACCTGAATGTCATATCTGAAAACAAACAATGTCTTAATATTTGTTGCCATTTGCTTCACTAACACTGGATATTAGCATCATAAACCATTTCCACTTTAGTTTGTCTCTTTCTATCCATCTCAAAATTCTTTCCATCCACTCACCCCAAGAAAGGAGTAACAAGCTGCAGCAGCTCGGCTCCTGAAACGACTTCTTGGTTAAACAAGGCGATGCAGCGCAGGAAGTTCTCATATACTTCCTGGCTTTTAAACAGGCGACGAACCTAAACGACAGTTGGGTTGACAATAAAATTCGCTCAATCACTTTAAAAAATAAAAAAAAGTTTCAGTTAAAAACAAAAAGAAACAAAAAGAAAAAACATTATGGGATTAAAAATTTAGTATAAAAAATTAAATAAATAAAATCCAGAATTACAGCCCAGAAGAATAATCCCTCACCTTATCAAAGAAGGAAAATTCTCTTAAGACTCCATGTTTGCCAACCGAAGCAAAGGACTGATCTTTGGTACAGGAATACTTCATTTTTTTCTAAATAAAGAGAAGAATAAAATCTGAACATCACAAACTTGACCGCTTTTGGAAAATCCCAAACAGCTGTTGAAACTTTTAAAGAAAAGTTTGTGTTGTGCAACACAAAATTATTTTCTAGCAAATGAGTTGGTGCTGATGAAATGAAGTAAAGGAATGCAAATACTCTGTAATTATGTTACAAGCTTGTGAGACACATTTTGCCCAGCATGTTGCAGGCTGTAATGTCCATAATAGTAAATGACAAACATCACGGGGCTTACATGCAACACATTAACTTATAGAAATGACTCAATGTAACAGATTAAAAATAAACTGGTATTCAGTAAGTTCTCTTCAATTAAACTGTTACTGTGTTACTCAACAATTATGAAAATAAAGAAATTTACCAAAGTAAAAGCAAATAAAAAGTCCATAAGGGTAACAGTCGTTCTGTAGCGTCTGTAACAAGAATGGTGTCTTTCAAAGCTCCACCTCTCTCTCTCTCTTGTTTTTAATTAATTGTGAATACGTCAGAATTTTAGACCCTATTTCACAAGATGATGAAGTTGCAAAAACAATCATAAAACGTAGCATTTGAGCTCATAATGCACAGCTTTTGTCTCTTTCACTGACTGACCCGCTGAAGAGAGAAGAACTTACCTTGAGCAGTGGGGACATATGCTGGAGAAGTATGGGCCTCGGTCTCTTTTTGTTCTGTTTGGTTATCGTGTCCTCTTCCTCTGTTCTTTTCAGCTGCTCTTTCCCCCCGGTGAGCGAACTGCCTGTGAACTACAGAAGAGGAGGCACGTGGGCAAAAAATGCTCAGTAGTACTTCTTGGGACTTTGGGAACTTCTTAGAGAACTGACTGACAGAAATACAACGTTTTTGACAAGTTATATATTCAGCTGTTCAAAAGTGGCACTTCACTGTAACTGTGTGAATATTATCATGATGGCATTTCAGAGCCGTAAATATACAAAATGTCACTGTTGTAAACTGTGTTAAAATAACTGGAAATGAGAAATGTTGCTTTCGTGCCCGACTGCAAATTGTTTCTGTTCAAACTGTGCAGATTTTCATCTCCTTCCCAAGTGGAACATCAGAAATCTCCGTCTATGCTGCGCAACTCACCAGTGATCTCTTGGCATCGGGCAAGAATTGTCCAAACTCAGCCAGCAGGTCTTCTTGTCCCTTGAAGAGACTGGCAACTTTAGAAAACACCTCATCTTCTGTCATCCCACTGCTGCCTCGACTGCCTCGACTCTCCTTCACCTCCAGCTGTTCCTTCTAAAATGTTATAGAGATATAGGGGAGACACACACACACAAAATAAAAACAAAACTCAGAAACTGCAAATAAAAACCCAACACCTTTTATGCTATGAATATGCAGTATTCATGGCCTTACTTCTACAGTACCTGATATGTGTGAAGAATTTCTAGGAAGGCTCTATAGATCTCTGGATGGTCCAGGAAACGGTTTTTAATCTTGTTGACGTAGCTGATGGCGCTATCAAATTCTACAGGGCTCGTCTCTGAGGCAGGCGGGGACACAGATGAGGTGGCTGCTGGATTTTGGCTCTCTCTGCTGGTCAGGGGAAGAGAAAGTCTGCTGGGAGGCTCTGGAGGTCCTGCTGCTGATGAAGACAGGGGCTCTGTTGTGGCCACCTTGACTTCACTGGTCTGGGCAGGTCCCACTTCAGAGTGAGAGGAAGAGGCGCTACCCGAGGTTGCAGCAACAGCAGGAGCGACAGGACTCTTCCCCTGCGGGCTTGGGGATACCTGCACAGAGATGCATTAAGAAAAAGACTGTTTATTTACGACTTGGGGAGAAATATCTGTTTGTATATGCCGGTGCAGGTGCAGCTAAAATGATGACGTAAACCAACTTTAATGTGCTTGTGTTGCTGCAGAAATATTAAACACTCAAACATAAGTTGGCTCTGTGGGTTCGTTTTAAATCCCTCCCTTAGCAGTGTATAAACTCTATATAACACAATAACAATTGTAATTGTAGACAAAAGGTACACAGTAAACATAAAGCACTAAATATTAAAATGATTTAACAGAAAAAGTTTACATAAACTTTCATAGGTTTTAGAAAAGAAACGCATGCATTATGCATACTTTATGCCTAATGTTCAGAAAGAAAAGTGACTGGATGTTTATATGAATGTACTTGTAATCTAAAGTCAGTATTAAAGGAAAGTAGTTCTGATGCAAATCCCAAGTCACACTAACATTACACCTAAGATTGCCCAAATCCCATTATCTTGCCATCCACTACCTAAGCACGATCCATCTCTCAGAACAAAACATCCCTGGAAGTTAGTTCCCAGCTTTTACTTTAAAATAATAAAATTGTACACAGAAACTGAAGGAGCTGACACATATAAAAGTTTAACTCAATCTGACACGGACCAAATGCCACAGAGTGAAATCATTACAAATTCCTCAGTGTAGTCGTTTTTGTGTCACACCGTAAAATTCTTTTAAAGTCTAACATAGATTCCTAATCTCTGAAATTCTTTTTATATACAACTTGTATATATTTGGCTCTTTGTGATGAGATTTAAGTGCTTGTTTCAGCCAAAAATGCACAGGAAGAAGCAGAACTCCAGCTGAAATTTTGTTAAACTACAAAGCTGCTGTCACATTTTGTAGTGAAATCTTCGTGAGGGCTTTTTCAGGTAGATCATTCAGCTGAAGTTCAGGGCAGTAGAGCCACACCTGTTTCCTCCGAAGATGTTCTGTGGTCTTAAACATATAATGCTGTCAGCATACACTGCTGTACATTGCTTTACTTATATCTGATATCTCTTTAAAAAGAGCATCTTACCTGTGCAGAGAAAGGAGACTGAAGGAAAGCCATCCCATTCTTAGGGACCTCTATCCGATACCCCGGTGGCAAGAAGGCATTGAAGCCCAAGACGAGGTCTGGGTGTCCATGAAACAGTTGTGATACACGGTTTATCACTCCCGGTGTGTCGATGCTATTTCAGAAGACATACAGATAGTTTAGAAGTTTGGTTGAGAAAGATTGATTAACTACTTCTCTCAAACACCACAAAGCAAAAACAGAAAACAACTTATTAATAAGCACTACACATGTTAGCTTTAAAGAAAAAGGAGCAAAGAGGATTTGCTTTTAGTCCTCGTTTCATTTCAAGATAATAATACCAGTTGCATAATTACAGTAAGAAGCTATGTGCAGTTTCATATGCACTGATAAACTCCAGATTGTGAAACAGAACTAGTCAAGGATTAAACAGCACAACGTAATGAAACTCCATAAACAAGCAGCACACTCACCATCTAAAGAATATGTATGGGAATGTATGTCATTAAGAATGCATTACTAGAACTCCCATTACTTCTGGTTTTCACCCTGGCAGAAGTACAGCTGCCAGTTGGTCACAAGATTATACAAAAACCATCAAGCTGAATTTCATAAGACTTGGTGGCGTATGGGTAAATGAAGATCCCACTGTATTTTAAAGTGGATCTGGACCACCTCCCTTAAAAACTGCACAACAGAAATCAGTGTGCTCCCTGTGTAGTAGTTACTTGTGGTTTGTTTGCATAAATGCCCAATGATACCTCTGCGACTTGAACTCCTTCATGATGTCGAGAAACTTGTTATATATCCCAGGGTCATTCGCAAAACGAATTTTGACTTGGTCCAGATATGACAAGGCATCTTCAACCTAAACATGGAGAAGAGGAAGAAAAAACATCAGTACAGAACAAAGCACAGGCAGTCTCAGCTGGATGTATGGAGCAGCATTTTCCCCAGAATCCAGCCACGGTGCTCACGGTGGATGATTTTACAGCTACAAAGCTTGTTTATAGATTTCAAATGCTACGTTTTGCATTATTAATAAATGCATTTATTTCCGATTTGTACTATAAAATTACAGGTAGCCCCATCGTACAGATTTGTTTCAGTGCTGCATACGTGAAGTTACGTGAATGCTGACTGATTTGTTCACTATCAGCCAAAGTGCAACATCAACAAATCCTCTGGTTAGCAGTACAAGCTGTACAACTAACGCTAAAATAAATAAATAACTGGGCATACACAAGAGACACCAGGCAGCTTTTGTTCATTACTCCACTGCTTTCTTTCGCTACCACAGCTAGGCTAGTTTAGGTTGCGCTAAAGGGGGAAAAATGTCTTCACACAAGCCATTGTCACAAATAGTCCACATCTTAAAGAGGGTTGTTGTAGCTAACGTTTAGCCAGGAGCCAGTCGACTCACGATAATAACTCCACCAACACTTGCAACACCTACCCGCATACAAATTTATACAATATGTTTAGTCACAGCTGGTCCCCGGCCAACAGTGTCGCGTTGGCAAAAACAGTACGACATATTAAAACACTACTATAACAAAGAAACGTGTACTGAAGCTGCTAATGAAGTGAAATAGCCGTTCTTGGCTAGCCTGGCTGACGTCCTCCACTTTGTTCGGGTGGCTGAAAAAACGAACAAGGAGGAACTTCCCACAAGCGAGGTCTGAGTTAACGTTTGCTCACAGAAGCACTTATTGATATGGCAAATGAGAAAGTACCACTAACTGTGCCACTCCACTGTCACTCGCACATCCACTAAACGAAACATAGCTTCTAAATCCAACATTAAATGTTAACGTTAGGCTGTTTAGCAATGAATTACTTTTAATAGGCCAGCGAGCTAACTAACGTTAGCCAGCCGTTCCTTTCACTACTCTCGACGACAGAAGAGAGAAAGAGAAAAAAGCCTCAAATCCAATGCAATGATCCGACGAACAAAATGGTTCTGACTCTCAGCCACTTTTCCCTTGTCATGTCCGTTGTCTCCTTACCTTCAGCTTCTGGAAGTGCTGCTGCTGCACTTGCTTTTGTGTTATAACGTAAGGCTTGTCTTGAATTTGGTTTATTTGCTTCGCGGTGCTGTGCGCCTGAATCTTCGCCATTATCCCGGCGACAGGAGGCTCGAGAGCCGCTACCACAACTTAAGAGGGAAGCTTCGGCGTTACCTCCAGTTGTTGGCTAGCCGACAAACCTTGCTCTCGGTCGGGAAGCCAGCCTGCCAGCAAGCAACCCTACTCTGCCTAGCTGGACAGTCTAGGTACAGAGGCAAAAAAAAAAAAGGACGGGAAATCCAGCAGAATGAAGGTTGATGACAGACAACCTGCTACTCTCGGTGACTTTGATGAAACATCACCATCGAATTAAACGAGCCCAGGCAAGAAGTATCGGAAAATAAGCCCAGAGACAATGGTTACCGTTTTTCGTATTTAAAAAAAACTAAAGCCTGTCTCTTTAAATTCGGCGGCAGCGCTCTGTCTTGGCGTCCGGAAGCCAGAGTAGGAGTGAAAAAAAAAAGTGAAAAATTGAACTGCGCAGTCGCAGCGATGGGAGGAGCTGAGTTCACAAGAATCAGATTGCTCCACTCCCCCTTCACTGCTACAAAGGAGCAGCGCTACTCCATGCAAAGGATGGCTGCACACTCCACAACGGTGCCCACGGAGCTCGACGGTGGACCGAATGCCGACTGTGAGAAAGATCGATACATGGCTATTGATAGACACCTACGGCTCATTCAGAGGGCATTCACAATGGATTCAGCTTGGTTTTCCAATGCGGGAGCCAGAGGCAGTTTTAAACAACTTTAATGGATATGAGGAAGCAAAGAAGAAAGGAACACGTATTTTGCTTCGAAAGGGTTTATTAGTGACTGATTTACACATGGTAAGTAATGATGACAAATGAGAGAAAAAAAACAAACACAATTTGTGCATTAAATATCTACAACACAGTGTTCATTCTACCACTGAAAGGTGCTGAAAGGAATCCATCACAGTATTAAACTATGGGGACTTTGCTGCTAGTTTCCACCTTTGTAACCACTGCTGAAAAGTCAGTCCTCCTTTACTGACCTCGGGAAGGACATGCTGGGCTGGCCTTTCCCACCTACAACACACAAAACAGGGAAGTTAACTAGAGAATGAGATGCTGGACTACTGAGCAAGGGCATGAATGGAAAATAATTAGAGCCAATAAATTCAGTTAGATATTGGCCTCAGATGTACTAGCATGAATTTTATTTTTTTTTTAATTCAAGCCATGAAGTCATTTAGAAATGGTGTAATCACCTGTCTGTAGATAGGCAAGTTGACAGTAAGGTTTAAGACTTCATTTACTACCAAAGAATTAAGAAAGCTGGTCTTTTTTGAAATAGTTTGAGCTGCAAAACTATAATTAGATGACTTAAACCACTATCAGTCAGTTTCCGTACCTGGATTAAGCTTCTACATTTAAAAAAAGAAAAAAGTCAATAATAATCAGAATCACTGACCAGGTGTAATTTATCCATTGCATTACGGAGACCAGTTAAAAATGGCAAGTACATTTATCTCTCCATAATGGACTCCAGCAACAAAAGCCTAGTCAGACAATCAATGAAAGATCATTAAAACTGCCTAAATCACTTAAATTTGGAAAGAAAAAACACTTACAAAAGTGTGCACGAATAATCTTAGTATTGTCTAAAGGTTAAACCAGGAAGTAGTTCTAATGAGTGTTTAAAACATGCTCTTTTAGTGAGAACTCGTCCATTCACTTGCAGATGTTGTTCAGGTAACCGTATCACTCTAGGTAATTCCCAGATCTCAATTTGTAAAAATACACCCAGATTAGAAAGGAGAAATCTCGATTAAGCAGCAATTAAAATGATAACAGGCTATCGGTTTAAAAGATGCGTCTCACCAATAAGAGATGGCGGTTTTGACTTGGTCCCCATAAGAAAGGCCCTGTGCACAGCGGTGAGTGAGCCCTCGGACTCTTGGTACCAAAGACTTAAGAAGCTTTTGGTCCTCCTCCATGACTCTGGACAGGAGAGCTAAGAGTGCAGACAGACAGCAGTATGTTACTAAAAATCCACTGAGCATTTTATTTTTTGAGGAAATTTCTCAACATATTAACACCAAACACTGCCCTCATTTGTGTTTAAACCAAATGCTTTAAATCTCTTATCTCCCGATAAGTTCTCCTGGTTACCCTTTTGATCAGATGCCTCCAGCTGATCCGCTTCCTTCTTTATCTTCTGCAGAGTGGCAGAGTGAAGCTGAAGTAACTGACGAAGAAAACGCAGCTCAAGCTGTTGTGAGCGAGATCGGGAACACAACTCCTCCGGAGCCTGAAGTCGGGTGTGAAAGTCAAAAACGTTACTAGTATGCAATATATGAGGAAAAATAAAACAGTGAAAAAGGACACCTCCCAGCAGCTTTGGTACATGGAACTCTATTTTCCTTCTGCTCAGTGAAACTGACTTTCAAAGATGCAATTTTTATCATCCCTGGTTGTGAGGGGTTCAGCATCGATCAATGACCGTCCGTTACAATCACTTAGGCCACATTTAAGAATTGGCTGCAAACACTGATTTTGTAGAAAATGATTTGAGAAAGATCCAGAGGAAACATAAGTGATGTTAGGATAGTGAGACAGTCACCAAGTCCCTTTAGAAGATTTCTTTGGAGGCCATTACCCAGGCAGCATGACTGAATAAACGGTTTGTTTTAGTGACTGAAATTACAATTTGAATATTTTAAAATAATACAACACAAAATCATGATGTCACCAGTTCAGAACAATGCTCCACTGACTAACATCTACTTTTACTGAAGCAAATGACTCAGTCACACTAAAGCAAGATCATCATAGCAACCTCCTTTCAGCAAAGGAAGGAAGGAAGGAAGAATGAAGTGGTTGCCCAGTGACTGCATTGAATGTTTTTAGCGTTCAGCAACCAACTCCAGCTGGACGCCCTGAGTTTGAGTGTGCAACACTTCCAAACTCTGGCAACCACCTTCAATCACAAGGCGACTGCAAAGGTTGTCTGCAAATAATCGGTGTCTAATTTACGAACACGGACAATCTGCCTGAACGATGCAATCATTCGGAGTCAGCTGAACAGAAGAGCTCGTCTGCAGAGCGTTCAGAGGAGCCTATCAGGTCCAATTTCACTGCGTGTTATACCTGTATAACCATGCACGTGACAAATAAAGAATCTTGAATCTTCATTTGTAAGAGACGACTCCAACTGCCTGTCGATTTGCAATAAACAGCTGACCTGCAGTAACTACGTCGCAATTTGTGAAAGAATGTTTTAAACCTATGAGTTTCTGGCTGGGCTCTCAATGCAAGTAATTAAATGAATTTCTGTGGTATTTAGATGGTAAGGGAGGGACACAGATTTGCAATTTTCACTAAATAATCACCATATCATCACAAACAGATTGCAACCGTAGCAAAACATGAGCGTGAGAGCGAGCCGAATCAAAGAGAAAACAGTAAAACTGCAATAATTTACATATTAAATGCCAAAACTCACCTTGTACAGAGGGAATGCCAGACTCTGACACACGCTGCTGAAGGTCGGGGACCGCAAGCGATGGATGGACAACCACGATGCAGGAATTCGTTGCATACTAAACAAAACAAAATGGAATTATATTTCTGGTCAGCGAATGTCACCGCTGGACAAGGACAACAATTAAATATGTTTTTGTTTTGATTCACTGCAGCTGGGCCACAGATGTACCACCAACGAGGCAAATAGAGGGATACCAAGCAACATGCTCATACCCTTCGATAGTTCTGCGGTCCAGGGAAAGAAGTGAAACTGTTCCCATCTGTCTGGCCTCCTTAGACACAGCGTTCCTTAGACTGTTGGCTGCAGTGGTCACATCTTCAAACTGTGCCACTAGTTTTGCCTGGATGAATTCCTCTAACTGAGACAAAACACAAAGATTAAAATCCTCAGAGTGCTACAAAAAAAACCCATAAGAATTAAATTTTAGTCACTCTCGTTTTTCACCCCAGACTGAAGCCTCTCATCAAACATATTTCACTGTCATTGATCCTGACCTCTCTGTGAAGATGAATCAGCTGCGTCTTGGCTGTCGAGTTCCCCTTAATCAGACCTCTGATCTGCTCTTGTCTGAGAAGCTATAAAAACAAGAAAGCAGAACATGATTATTTTTATGATCAGAATCAGAAAGGGTTTTATTGCCAAATGTTGAGCAGGTTTACAACATTAGGAAATTGCTGCGATGATGTGACAAATGCTGACAAAAAGTCAGTCTCCTCACACCTAGCAACCATCTAGACCACAGATCTACAATATATAATGCATGTAGAAAATATTTCATCCCAAAATATTGTCTGTCAACTCTCACCACTAGTTGTCTGAAGTCCAGTATGCTCTGCCACTGCCTGCGAAGGCTTCTTAGCGCCTCCTGTCGACTTTGGGCATGTTGGTCAAGTTGGATGCAGCGGTCTCTGATATAATCCCTGGAGGCTGCCTGCATCACACACTGCAGTTCCACCTCGAGAGCTGATCTAACAGTTCAGAGCGCAAGGAAAATAAAAAGCATGTAGAAGACGAGACAAAATTATTGCCTCTGAAGATATTACCACTAATTACCGGTAAAATGAGCTCACATAGCTGTTTTCAAACAGGATGTAAATACAAAGTTTAAAAACATTGTAACGTTCAGATAAAAACAACAACAATAACAGTGGCTGTTTGTTGCCCCCCCACACACACAGAAACCCAACTCCTAAGGTGCAGTACTGCAAAAAAACCATGAAATGTATGGCAAAGGCAGAGAGTGAATTGGAATGAACTTACAGTGCCAAGGAATCATCCTGGAGCTCATCTCTAATACTGGACACCTCGAGCTCAGCGTCCTTCTTACGGGTTTGCAGCTGGTTTTTGAGCTGCTGGACTCTGGAGCGAGTCTGGGCCAGTTCCACCAAGTTCTGCTCCACTTCTTCCCAAGCAGCCTGCAGCAACAATCACATGCGGGTCTATGCATGAAAAGTTACCAATCGCAGATTCCAGGAAAAAGAAAGAGATGATCATGGTTCGATCAAGATTTTATGTATCAGGACATAATGTGTGAAAAAATAAGTCCACTCTTACTGCTTCTGTTTATTTCATTCACTGATCATCAGCAAATGTGACACTGTTGTTAAAGCTGGTTCTACAAGCTACTGAATCATATGGTGTGTTTAACCTTTGACACTGTTTCTGCATTTTGGATTAGTTTTTGTTAAATCAACAATGATATGGTTTAATATGACATGTGCTATTGTTGGTATTTACCTCATTTTAAGACCAGATTATCTTTATTATGTCCTGATATGTAAACTGTTAGAATTAACAGGGGGTGTGCTATTTTTCATCATGATGGTATGAACATGGTTTTGTCTACGTTACTATTGGTATACTGCAATGTGACCGCACCTCTAAGAGGGTTTTAACTGGTGGCAACTCATTTTCCTCTTCTGCTGACATATCCAGAAGGTGATCGCTTTCATAGCGGAACCTGCATGTCAAAAAATAAATAAATACATTTTTAAAATGCATTACACTGGAAATCTGGAAGCATAACATGAAATGAAAGATCCCAGTCACTGCCTTACTGCAGAGCTGTTACATCCCGTGTCACGTCCAGAGACGACAGTTTCTCCTCCAATACCTTCTGCTCTCTTGAAGCCAAATACTGCAGCGCTGATAGAACATGGTTTGGAGGGTAAGTACCCAACACGTTCTGGTGACACAACAAGCAACAGCGTGTTAATGCAAAGTCAAAATTAAAGACAGTGTTAACACAAATACAAAAATATTTTGTAAAATCAGACACAAACACACCAACCTCAACAGCACTCAGCCAGTACTGGAATACAGCAGTCCGCTGCTCACGGGTCATACTACAGGGAAAACAAACAAACAAGAAACTAAATACATTTTAAAAGCTGAATAACTTAAATCGAGTACAGTCTGCGGTCCTTACTGTGTGGCTGCAGAGTGCTGTGTTTTCGATTCGCACTCTTGTAAAGACTGATAGAAGTGGACCCTGTCGTCACACAGCTCTCTCACATCGCGCTAAAGAAAGAAAACAAAAGTAATGGATGATTTCATGAAGTCAGCAGCTGATATGCTACAGTTGCCTCGGTAAGCAACTGATTCCAGATTTGTGCGAATGTTAACATTTCTCCCAGCATACATTAGGTAAGGTTAGGTGAAGTAATGTTGGGTTAACACCAGTGTGTGAATGGGTGGATGACTGGTTGGTTAAAGCACTTTGGGGTCCTTAGGGACTACCGGTAGTAAAGCGCTATACAAATACAGGCCATTTACCATTTAACTGGTAACTATAAATTGGCCCCAAGTCTGAATGTCTGTCTGATGGATAGAAAACACACAGAGTCCCTCCAAAGCAGCTATATTTGCTATTTCTGTCTGATAAACATTCTAAATTTTAAACTTAAGTAAAATACAGATTCGGGCATGTTTTACCAGAACTTGTGCCTCTGTTGCCACTTTGACATTGAGGCTGTTGCAAGAAGATTTATCAAACAGCACTTCAATTTCTGCTTTTCTGCAATAAACACACACACACACAAAGAAAAACATGTAAAAGGCATCGCGGCTCGTTTTCACTTAAAATGTATTAGTAAATGTTTTGTCTTACCTGGCCATCTGTTCCAGAGCCTGGCAGTGCACACTGATCTGTTGGACATCATCAGAAAGATCCTTGCAGCTCGAGATGCAGCGCTGCCTGAAAGCCTGAAGCAGCAGCTCTCTGCGTTGGCCGTCTTCCACCTGGGCCCAGGTTCGACTGATAGAGCTCTCTGTGTAATCACAGCAGAAAATGCAGCTATTAAACGCAAACGGCAAAATAGTAGAGAAAAACCATTTCTGCCGTTCACCCTCAACAAAAGTTAAAGAAGAAAGATCTTTTCACAGCCATGTAAATTAAGTTGAGAAAACTGATATCACCGATTCAACCTTTTCAGCACTTTGTGGTATAACTAATATATTTGAGCTGAACCTGTCATCATGTGAAATGTGTGAAAAAGATATTTTTTCAGAACTTCTCTCATTTTAACTTTAATTATTTTACCTTTATATAAGAAAACAATCACACAGTGTAACTCAGTACCTTTTGAAACAAACATACACAACATCAGACATGTTTGCATCTAATCAAAGTAGTGACAACACATCAACTGATGATTTTGAATTGAGCATAGGTGTGAGAATGACCGGTTGCTGTCTCTGCGTTAGTGTCCAATGTGCACTGTGGCGGAATGGCTGGAAGTCCTGCCCACAGTGTATATGATGGACTAACCTTGTGTGGCCATCTGCTCCTCTGTAACACTCATCTGAGAGTCCAGGTGACTAATCTCTTCTTTCAGCTGCTCTATCTTCTTCTGGAGATCTTTACGCCTTGCAGCCTCACTCTGGCCCTCAGCCTGACAAGACTGCACACCAGTAAACACAAACATAGCTTTTACAGACACTCCACTTTGTGAAGCGCAATCACTAACAATTAAACTAAATTATAACTGCTGGGGAAAAGAAATAAGTTGCAGCCTACCTCTTTGTCTTGAAGCGATTTATACCTAATAACAATGTCAAGGATAACAGAGCAAATAAATAACAAGGAAAGGTAACATTCAGGTCCGGGAGAAATTTATAGTCTGTTGGAAAGAAGCTGGAAGCTTTGCAAATCAAGTCAAGACCAAAAAGGATACCACTGAAGATTGCCACGCATGATCCTCACATTCCTAAAAAGACAGAAATCAGTCAGAGGTTGCAGTTTATTTTAGAAAACAGGCCATTCATACAAATGTTTTTTCTTTTGTAATGAACCAGAGTCCTGAGTAAATGTTTGAGGACAGGAAATGAGCCGTGCTCTCGTTATAATTTAGTGATCAAAAGGTTTATAAAACAAAACAAAAAGCAAGCGGGAGCAAAGTCTCACCTTTGCTGGAAAACATGCTGGGTGACATATTTCCATATCGACTTCCCCGTCCCAACACAGAGTCTGGAAAACAATCAACATTAGTTCAAGGCTAAAAAGTTAGGTAATAACATTGATGACAGGTCATATAAGTGTAGATACCTACGTTTTAAAATAGCTGTCATTAGGCAGCCTGTCCGGGGGCAGCCCAAACTCCTCTGTCGCCCAGCGTTTCAAGTCCTGAACAAGATTTCTGTCTCCCATCCTGACAAATAACAGCGGGTAACGAGCTAAAGCTAGAAACAACAACAGGAGACTATTATCATCAGCCAGCGTAGTTAGCTTAATGAGTGCACGTAATTCACAGATGTCCCTCCAACTTACCGTGCTCCCACGAAAGATGCCTCTTTAATTCAATAAAAACAGTTTACGGCGCTAAAACGGGAATATTGTTTAACCTAAACCTACTCAAACTTTCAAGTTCCCGCCTGTCGACAGCATTTCCGATCAACGACCACAGAGGAAGAGGAAAAAAGTACCGCCACCTGCTGGAATGGGAGAGCAATTACAACTACAGCCATTTGCTGTCATCAGCACAGACTGTGCCTTAGCTTTGATTTTACACAAACATCTCACATAATGAAAATCATGTAATGATCCAGAAGCCAATATTCATTTTTTTTTCAAACGTGGAGATAATTTAAAAGATGTTGTTTGTCATGTTATTTATTGCACTGTTCAACCCCAAAATCTGATCTGCTACTCACATGACTTCTAATCAGTGACATTTGGTATATATACATGCTCATGACAACCTGCTGAAGTTCAAACCAAGCATCAGAATGGAGACGAAAGGTGATTTAAGTGACTTTGAATTTGCCGTGTTGATGTCAGAGGTCAAGGGAATACAACTCATTTCACCCAAGGGATGCAGAAGAGCACCTTTGAATGCAGATGAGTTAGAGCAGCAGAAGACCATACTTTGTGCCTATCAGCCAGGAACAGGAAATTGAGGCTTTAATTCATACTGGCTCACCAAACGTGAACAACAAAAGCTCGGTAAAACTTTGTCCGGTCTGATCAGGCTCAATTTTTGCTTTCACATTCACACGGTAAAGAGTTTGGTGCAAACAACATGAAAGCATGGCATCGCCCTGCCCCGTGCGAGTGGTTCAGGCTGGTTGATGGTGTTGTGATGGTGTGAGGAATATCATCTCGACACACCGGGTCCAGAAGTATCAGTTGTGCATCACTTAAATGCGACAGCCTACCCGAGTTCTGCTGCTGACCATGTTCCCTTATGACCACAGTGTACTCATCTTCTGATGGTTGCGTCTGGGGAGGATAACGCGCCACATCACAAAACTCGAATGATCTAAAACTGTTTGGTTGTTTTTTCTTAAACACTGCAACAAGTTTACCAGAATCTCTGAGGAATGTTTCCAGCAGCTTGTTCAATTTATGCCGCGAAGAAATTCTAACAATTCTGAATGCACTGGCGGGTTTTCCATCCACGCTGCACAAGTTGTGAAAAATAAATAAATAAACACAAAGTCAGAAAGTGGCTCCTGAGTATCTTTTATTTGTTTTACTGCAAATAATCAGCAATTCAGTAGACGTCTAAATGCACAGCATTAGACTTTGTGTACTCAGTCACCTCCTCTCAACCACAGTCCAAAGGTCACAATAACCATGGTGCTTGTTTTTTTATTTATTCATAGTATAATATGTCATTAAATCACTCCAAACCTCCATCCTATGAACAATGGTGTAAAAATAAGTCTCTGAATGTCTTTTGTATAATAAGTGTGTTAAATAAATTAAATCTGAGGTAAACAAAACACATTTCAGATGATACCAATATTCTTAAGGCTTGTGATTTCTACTTTTGTATACTGACAAAAAAAGAAAGAAAAAAAACCCCACCCACTTTTACATTTTTTAAGCATATAATACAAATAATACACTCACAGCAGGTGCAAAAGAATTTTTCACACAATTTTAAAAAATAAAAATAAAACTAGGTGTTGCTGTCATTCCCTTTGTGAAAAGAAAACTCACAATAAGCCTCTGATTGTACTTTATGTCTTTAGCACCGGGCGGCTGAGCTATCCGCCGATGATGGCAGGATTTTATTTCTTTTAAAAAAGGTGCTTAAAGTCACCGTATCCTCTTGAAGAGATTTAAAACTGATACAGATTCCTGAAACAAAAAATGAAGAAACTTGGTTAATGTTTTCAGCAGGTATTAAAATGGGCGGGGTTTGTTGTCGATGCTTTCTCACCTTTGTCGAGCGCGTTTTATTGAAAACGTTCCAGAAGCGTAAAGTCTCGTCTCCAGCTCCCGTCACGATCGCCTCACCGTCTGGAGACATGGCCTAGAGAGTACAACAAGTCATTCGAATTTTATCTCAATAATGTTCTTATTTAAAGTAAAGCGCTATATAAATACAGGCCATTTATATTATCAGTGGAGAAAAAAAACCCCAGACTGACCAGGTAGAGCACTCGGTAGGAGTGTCCTGTAAGCTTGGCCACCTGAGTGAGAGCTGGATATTTCCACACCAAGATTTGATTCTGAGAGTATCCGTGGGTGCTTACCTGAAAAAGAAAAGCATTTGTTTGCTTTTTGTTGTTTTTAACAGCGAACTCCAGTTCGTGTATGTGTGCTGAAAAAGCAGGAGTCGCAGGAATGATCCGAAAATGGGTTTTCATTTATTTACAAACAGTAAATGTTGAGCTCATGAAAGAAGTCAAAGAAACAGTGAACTGTGACCTCAACAAACCAAACAAACATGAGTGACCTAAACAGGAAATGACACACATATAATGGCTGATTAGACCACTATGACACAACAGAAGTAAACAAACCACAAAACGATGCAGCACAGTGTTAATAAACTAAACACCAAAGAAGAAAATCAAAACTAAACCCTAAACTCAAACATTTAACTAAAGAAAACACACTTTCTCCCCCTTCAGCAGGAGGTGGTGGTGCGGTCCAATCATCCCCTCTATGCATTTCACTACTTTAAACGCCACCTTTTGTTTCCTTTACCTGTTTCTTACCTGCCACGATCGGTGAGGGAGGCCAGACAAAGATTATACAAAAATCAAACCAAGAATCAGAAATAAATTGGTATAAATACATAAGCAAACTAAATGTGCGCGCTTACAAACAAATGTATCCAAACCAAACAAACTTACTGCAAACTGAAGTGTGTTATTATTATTAATGAAGAAATAAAGAATACATCAGAGTTACCGACTTTTAGAGTGCAGTCATGGGTGTGGCCATCACAGTATGTAAAGGCGATATAGCTGAATTAACAGCGAGCTTAATCTCTGAAAACCTCTTCTTTCTTTCGGGGTCGCCACAGCAGATCATCTGCCTCATCTCAGCCTATCCCCAGCATCCTCCTCTGTCGCATCAACCCTCTGCATTTCCTCCTTCACTGCATCCACGAACCTTCTCTGTAGTCTTCCACTATCCTTCCCTCTGCACAGGTCCAAACCATTATGTTACCGGTTTTATGGGGTAGCTGTTGAACCCATTCTCCATAACGGATAACCTTTGTGTCAAGCTCGGATCACAAATTCAAAATGTCATTAAAAGGGCTGGAAAGATGATTAGCATGCTCCATCCATCTTCCCCCCAGAAGATATCTGAAGAGTCAGTGATTGAGTGGGTTGGGGGGGGATCACTAAAGATATAAATCACGTCCTTAATAATAAAGAGCATGACTGATGAAGAATAAAGTACGAGACTCCTGCCTGACACAATCTGTCATCCTGCTCATCACTAATACAAAATGATTAATCTCTTTATCTGTGTATTCAAAGTTCACATTAAATCAAACATGACAGTTACCTTATGTGACAGTAAGACTCACCTACCTGCCAGTTTTGGGTCCAGCAACGACAAATCAGTAATTTTGCAGCTATTCTTAATTCTGAAGTTTGTCATTTTCAATAAAACACACAAAACAGGATTCATTCTGCACTCGTAGGTTTACGCTAATTTTACATGCAACGAAACAGAGTTGAGTTTTAATCTCCCTCACTCATGATTATAGAGCTGAGGTCGATCCATGCAGAAGCCCCTGGAGCTGGCCAATCAGAACAGCTCTGTACATGTATCCAATCGACTTCAGAAAATGCTCTTAACTAGGGATGGGTACCGGTATCCGATGCCATAATGACATACACGGTAGTAACCAGACCGAAAAGCAGCGCACATTTCAGTGCTTTTTTCCCCTGAGATGTCACACACTTTGGATTCTAGCCAATCATTTTACCTTTCCAAGGATAGTAGGCGGGCCCAGGTACGTACGTTCTTTTAGAGCAGAGCTACAGATTAAAAATGTCCAAGGCGAAGCGGTCAAAGTCTGGCTGTACTTCACAGCAAAAGATGCAAACTCAGCAGCAACAAGTGCTTTAAGCTGATACTGTGATACTGTCAAAGGAGGTAACACCTCGAATCCGATGAAACACCTGGCGACGCATAGCGTGTTTTTTTTAAAAGCCGAGAAATGCGCCGTATTTGATAGCTTGCTGCGAGACCTCACACCGAGCGCATCTACTGCGGGTGTGGTGCCTGTTATCGGACCCGGAGTTAGCAACATCCCCCAAGAACCCGAAGAGGAGAGTCCTGGCCCCTAGCCCTGCCAGTGTAGCAGAAATGATGATGATGCAGCAGCAGCCGTTCTTCTCTGCGTGAGTAGCTTCATGTTGTTCGTGTGTAATTTACGTTGAGTAGGCTAACCACGTTATTACATTAATGCATGTAAGGTGAACTAGCAAACATCATCATAGCTACATGCAGCTGTCTTCTTGTTTGATGGCAGATACTCCCTTCACCCTGGCCAAAAAGGCTAAAATGACCAAAGAAAAAGTGGGAAACAGTTAAACATGAGAGATTTTTGGACAAAGGTTGTGTTTTTTTCCATTGTTTAAGCTTCCAGCCAAGAGTGATACCATATATGCCCCAAAACTGCAGAAAAAAAACGAGAGGTTTTTGGACAAAGTTTGTGTTTTCCGTTCTTTAAGCACCGGTTCGAGCACCGTTTAAGCACTGGCACCGTTTCAAAAGTACCGGTTTGGCACCGGTATTGGATAAAACCTAAACGATACCCATCCCTACTCTTAACGCATCGCTGCTGACCTACATTTTTAATCAGTGTCTTCACAATTACAAATGGTAATAAATCCGCGGACAGCACATCCACTGTGCATGTGGGGTCTCTTACCAGCTCATTAGCATGTTTGGACCAGGCCAGGTTGCAGACCTGAGAGCCGGTGTCCATGCACTGCAGCGGCTGCGATGTCAGGGTATTCCAAAATCTAATGCAGCGGTCGGCGGTGCCGCCGCCCGAGGCCAGCAGGCCGTGCTGATGGGGGGACCAGGCGATGGCTTTAACTGCAGCCAGGTGATCGATGTACGTCTGCACGGGACTGAGCGACGAGTGGTTCCACACCAACAGCTAAGACCACAAATCGAACACATCATCAGTGAGCAAAGCAAATCCGTACAGTCTTTGTGGTTGATTAAATATCAATATCATCATAAAAAACAAAACTACCTTGTTGTCATTTCCACCAGAGGCGAGCAGCTGGTGGTCAGTGCTCCACTTCAAACCGCACACTTCCTGTCTGTGTCCCTGCAGGCGCCTCTCTGACTGCAGCGGAGGCGTCCGCGCGTCTCGCTGGAGGATCATACGATCTCGGCTTCCCGAAGACAACTGGTCGGCGTTCCAAGCCAGAGCTCCTGTAATCAGAGTAACTTTAACTTAAGCCTCAGCTTAGACAGTCTTAGTTGCTACGCTTTAATGACCTCCAAGATGTCTCAACTTTATCCTGGCTGATTTTTCAAGTATTCCTTTAGGATCATTTCTGAAGCCACGATCACACTAACTCACCAACTCTGGCTGTGTGGCCCTCCAAGGCAAAAAGCTTTTTGCCAGCAGCAGCATCCCAGATCTGAACATAGCCTTTGTGAGTTCCCACGGCTACAAGGTTACCCTAAAACAAAGTGCAAAGCATCTTCTTAATAACAAAAAACAACTAACAGGTTTCTTTGACAGTAGTCTGCTACGTGTACTTACCCTTTCAGACCATCCGACCGATGTGACAGAGTCGCCCTCTACTGACAAATCGCACAGTCTGGTCACCTGAGGACACTTAGCTAGTGAGTCACTGTTGCACAGCACAGCAACAATATAAACAGAAATTTACACTCCAGTATCGGTACCTGGCTGGTGCATGCGCTCCACAGGTAAACACACGTGCCCAGC
Organism: Pundamilia nyererei; assembly: GCF_000239375.1. Taxonomy (NCBI): domain Eukaryota; kingdom Metazoa; phylum Chordata; class Actinopteri; order Cichliformes; family Cichlidae; genus Pundamilia; species Pundamilia nyererei. The sequence continues at coordinate 1,050,828 of NW_005187600.1, forward strand.
CCCACACTGAGCATATTAAGAGCCGACCAGTCCACCAGGTTAAGATAAAAGTCATCCTGCAGCTCTGGAGCATCCAGGACTTTAAAGGGAATCTTGGAGATCTTGCGAGTTGGCTTCCTTGGTGAACGCAACAACTTCTGACTGCAACAGGAAGTTCAGGTATAACGTGACTCCAAAGTGCAGGGATGATCTCAAACTTTAGAGCTCAAACAGCGCTCTTACCTTTTATTGCTGACGGGTGATAACGAGTAGGGAGAGACGTTGGCGCCGTCTTCTGATGACAAGCTTTTGGTGTTGAGCGAGTACTGAAAAGTAAAGGTGCATCATTAGAGCAAACAGAGGTCTGATCAGAGCACAAACATGGATGACCGAGAGAATCTGAGACTTCCATACAGAGAAGAGACTCCTCTTCTCGGGCGGGGACGATTGCAGACGTCTGTCCTCCGTCTGGGGATCTTGGATCTTTTCTATTCCTGCTCCCAACAGCTCATTCTTCAGCAAAGCAGAGTAGGCCTGCCCGTCTGCTACAGCAGTGATATTTGATTCATGTGCAGGTATAAAAGAATAACAAGGAAACAGCAAAATTTAGACAATTTCAAAACATATTCACCTTTGATATTGTCAGAAGAGGCATCCTTTGTTTTTTTGTTCACAGTCGGTGACTTCTCATTTTCCTGCACATAAATCAAAAAGATTATTGATCAATTTATAACATTTACACTGTAAATTATTTCACACAACAAACCAAGCAATCATCATTCAAGGGTTCGTCTTCATTTTTACCATTTTAAACATTTGGAAAACAAACATGACAACTTTAGAAAATATGAAACAGGAAATCTGAGTCTTCCCTCCATAACCCGAACCAGCCGACTTACACGACTATTTAATTTCCACTAATTCATGAAGTTGCTGTCAAAGCCCAGAGAGGAGCGACCTCACCAGCTGTGGACACTGAGACCGTTTCCCTACTGTCGGCTATTTTCGCTGCTTAAATAAAACACAGAAGTGCTCTGAGATGCTCTTTCAAGAATTTTTGAAAAACTTAAAGTGACAAAACAAAACAAAACATTTTTCCACAACGTCAGAATTAGAACTTGAACCACTGGGTGTGTCCACACAGCTCTCTTACAAAAACCCAAAACTTAAAACACAGCCTCACGTTGATCCTGTGAAAGTTGATATTCCAGTTTGCCCCCGCTCTGGTAGGTATGAATCGGTCTCCAAGCTTAGTGGGCGAGGACAGTGGTGAGCCGGCGGGTGTCCGACTGTTCTGCAGTTTCTGCAACACAAACATTTATCATTAAGTATGTTAGTTTATGAACACAGAGGTTTGTTAGTGATTACGTCATCTAAGATCTAACTTAATAATGTCACACATTCAGCACTGATGCACATCTTTATTAAGTTCCCATACTACAGCCAATGTGGTTACAATATCTGAGTAGATAAAAGAATAATTCTCTACAAGGAATAAATTAATAAAGCAAATTTCAAATCAGATGAAGGGATGGAAAAAATGATATATTATTAATGATGAAAACTAGGAAGAGGAGGAGAAACTAAGCGAACGACTCACAAAGATGTCATTCTCGGTGTTAATTTGGCGTAGGAGGCGATGTTCATAGTCGGGATCCATCCTGGACCCTGAACCCTCAACCGCAGAGTGGGAGGACACAGCTGTGCAATACAAACAAGGGAGTTAATAAATAAACAAGCAGTTTAATCGAGACAATGTAAAAGTCATCCCATTGTGATAACACTTTCTTTGCAACCACAATCTTTGCCTAAAAGTTTTTATGGACCAAGTTTTGGATATATAAAATGAACGCTGTGAAATTTTTGTGTTTTAAGATATTTAGATTTTACAATAGTCCACCCCCCATCATAAAAAATAAATCAAGATATGTAATTTGGAACCAACACATCAAAAAAAATCTAAAGTTGAACAAAAATCAGGCAGTCCTACAGAGTACCATCTGAAAATTCTAGGATGGTGTTTTATTTGTATCAAACTATGTGCTGACATTTTTGTTTTTGTCATATTTACTCAACCAGCATCACAGTTGAGTAAAAATATGGAGATTTTGATGAAGAATTTCAAGTTAAAAGTGTTTCACATGTTTTCTTTTACATTATTGTGAAGTTTGACTTTATACTGTTTGGAAATGATCACTCTTTTGCAACATGAATGTATTAGTTTGTGCTCAAACACGGGACTTCACAGGACCGCTTTGACACTTTTAAAGTACCCGTTCCTAACTAGTGGTTCATTTTTATGGTAAGAAAGCCCAAAGGATACATCAGACTTTTATCTTTAATACTTTTTGAGCTGTCCAAGTTCAAACATTGCCTCAGATTTCAAAGTGTGAACAAACCTGCTGGAAACCCCATTTTTCTAATAAAATTATCTAGAAAAGCATCTTATAAAAGCTTTAAACTTCACAGAAATCTGTATATATTAATACAATTTGGAGCATTAAACTTTTAGGTACATCTGGGATGGTCGAGCAGGAGGACCATGAGAATTATATTGTGCCCACTTTTTCTTTTGTTGCTTTATGTCTGTGAAGGTTCTCAGTCATCGTAGTCTAAGGAGCTTGGAAAGAAAAGCGTCTGGACTTCTTTAAGTTGCTTGAAGTTCAGAACTGAAGAAGCTTCTCGGATGAGAGGTGAAACGTCTTCAAGCAACTTAAAGAAGTCCAGACGCTTTTCTTTCCAAGCTCCTTTGGCCTTTTGTTGCTTTGTTTTTGTGGTCACATTTCAGGTGGACGCAGTCAGAAAATTAGAGTAAAGACGGGGTTTTTCTGATTTAAGTTTTAAAATGATAAAAGCAAGAAGTTATTTTAAAAAAAAATGTTGTTAAGTCGCCATCTTGAAGTTGTAGCAGGCTAAAAGCAGCAGTTTCAGTGCTCACCTGCTAACTGTGCACTGCAAAACAAATCGATTACTCAACTTTAAATAAGCAGAACATTTAGCCCCAACTACACCGAATCAGTGCTAGTTTCAAAAGCACTAATTACCTCAGAGTAACAGCACAACTCATTATTAACCAGTTACAGAATCTAACATGCTTCCGAGATTCATTTGTAGCTAAATGTCTTCAAAGACGCTTATTTGTGCTAAATTAGAAGCAGCCAATGATAACTACCGTTAGCTTACTTAGCTAAGGGCTATCCGCTCATATTTGTCGGGACAGCATACCTAAAACGAGCCAGCTCCGGCAGACCACCTCCGGACAGAAACAGCGGGGGCAGACGATCCGGACCGGCTATTTAAAACCATTCAGGCTCAGGTGCGGCTTGTTGTTTAGCTGAGGTCTACGTAACATTGCATTGTGGGAGTTTTGTGTCACTCCGGTGACGTACATCATAACACGGAAGTGTCCATATTTATTGCCGCAAGCAGGATGCTGTAAGGTGGGATACTGGAGCCAACTACCGGGAAAAAGAAGTTTTTTAAAAGTAGTGATCGTGGATAAAGACTGACACGGTTAGGATGTTATATTTATCCCAATATCTGTGCTACAGTTAAAGTGATGTCATAAATTAGTCTCACCAAATGGTCCAAAATATTAAAGGGGAAGCAGTTTAACATCAACATGAGTCGTGCTGGGAACTTCTGATGCAGCAGCTCAAACTTAAATAAAACCATTAAAAGCGAACACCTCCTGCCATTGTGTTTCAGTTACCTGTAATACCCACGTTTCAAGTATAGAGGGAGCACTCGACCCATAGCTGGATAGATGCTCACGGCATACATCTTTAGAAGAACAGAACAGAATAAATAGCCACTTTATTGTCATTCAGCACACACACCAGTTAGTGCACATCAGAATATCATTTTGGTGCTTTTATTCACCATTGATTGTACAATATAAATAACAAATAAATCTAAATCTAGGGTATGAAAAGAATCTATGCACACTTTAGAATATAAGAGAAATTTATATACATTATTTAAAAAAGAAAAGAAGAAAACTTGCACAGAATACTGGGAAAATAAAACAAAAAACATACGTTGCACAGCAAAAATAACAGTATTTAATAACTTAATAACTTCTGACATAATCCTGGCTGGACGTTTGACCACTCTTCCTGCATGGACCAAGCGTAGTCCACTTTCAGTAGGGTTGAGGTCGGGTCTTTGAGAAGGCCATTCCAGATGTTAATGTCAACCTACAACCAGTTTTGATGTGTGCTTTATATCACTGCTGTGTTTAAATACCCACTTGTGTCCCAGTTTCAATTGTCTGGATGTGGACTGGAGGTGAAGATTCCTCCTCTTCATTATTCCATCCACTTTTTGCAGTGTAGCAGTCCCACCCAGGGCACGGTAAATGGTAAATGGCCTGTATTTGTATAGCGCTTTTACTAGTCCCTAAGGACCCCAAAGGGCTTTTACACATCCAGTCATCCACCCATTCACACACACATTCACACACTGGTGATGGCAGCTGCATTGTAGCCACACTGTTTGAATTTGTAATTCTTGGAATCTGCAGTTGTTTGGAGACGGCTCCAGAGACTTTTTTCCAACTTGTGTAAATGTACATTTCTTCTTTATAGATATTGACGGAGTTTTTTGGGTTTTCACATTGTTCTGAGTATCAGTGAATCTACTGAGTGCTCTCAAGCAAATCCTTCTCATGCAGGCAACAAAAAACTACCAACTGTAGTCGATCACGACCACCACAAAGAAGGTAATAGAAGTTCACCATCTCTTTTTTTGTATCCACGTGTCACAGTAAGCAAATGAAAGTATTTTATGCATTTTTAATGAAAGCCGATCACAAACCTCAGTAAAGTCAGTGGTTTCAGCTTCTGAGGATCTACTTTCAAACTGTTTAGAGGAGGGATATTGGCTTTATTGGACAAAGAACGATGAATAAGGAGGAAAAGAGGAAGACCACAGAGAAGATCCATGGATGCAGCAAAGGTGGACATGCAGAGGGTTGGTGTGACAGAAGAGAATACCAGGGATCGAGTGAGCTGGAGGCAGATGATGTGCTGTGGTGATCCCTAAAGGGAGCAGCTGAAAGAAGAAAGACAGGGTTCAGTGAGAAATCAGGGAATCAATAACAAAGTACGAGTACTCTGCTGGTCCTGCGCTGGGAAATTCAGCTGTAGAAATAAAAGCTTCAGCTATGATGATCTAACATTATGTTAAGAAGAAATATCCTCTCTGCCTTCATTTTTCCAGCACAAACCTGTAGTGTAACATCTTACTGAACAACAGTCAGTAAATTGGATGCTTAATATAAGGTGGGATTGTGTCTTCACTTTCCATTCGGGCTCATTGTCTGCTACAAACTCTGCTGAAACAAAGTAAGATCGCAGCTCTTCTGAGAAAAAAAATGCAGATGGAGTGACTCACAATGAAATATTTGATCATCTAATCAAATCTGAAGCCTGGTTTTGTTTTAAGAGAGTCTGGGTGTATTTTTAGACCCGACAGCTTGCGTGTCCCACTGTCCTGCTCTAGATGATATTGTAACAGGATTATAGAGTCATAAAGTGAGTGTGTGTGTGTTTGAATGTTGCATGCTCATCCAAACAGACTGCTGAAAGTACTTTCTGCCACCGCCTCCCTCCATACAGTAAAGTGGCCTTTGAAATGCACAGCTAATGACCATGCAGCAGCAACAAAAGCCTGAGCACTGGGCCTTTAATGCTGCCAATTGTAGTGATGATAATCACACACTGAGCGCAGAGAGGGCTTCCCCCCCCCCCGTGAACTTCACTGTGTGTTTTCTGGTGAGTGGGCCTAAAGAAATTTGCCACATCAGACACACAACGTAGTCCTGCAAGTGTGAACGAAGCATCGCATCGCATCACCCCCCC
>NW_005187600.1:1058133-1059098 GCF_000239375.1 Pundamilia nyererei
GTTCCTACGGGAAAGTAACGGTAATCTAATTACCGTTTTTGCAATAGTAATCCCTTACTTTACTCGTTACTTGAAAAAAGTAATCGGATAACGCGTTACTGCCCATCTCTGGTTCCTGGTAATTGGCTGGTAATCAGTGGTAATGCAGAGTTTGCATGATTAGGTCCCGAGACGTCAACTGGGACACAGAAGAGGACAGTAGGAGGCTTTATTTCACATTCTTTCAGTATGTAGAGGTGCAGGTTATACATATGGTAAAGCCTTTGTTAGCACAAAGCAGAGACTTCATATTTATTTATTTTATTATTAATAAATGCCACCTTTTTTTGCACCACTCGTGCCTCAAGACTTCTTCAAACATCTCTTAAATCTTTTTGGTAGCTGATATTAACAGCTGCCCCCTCTTTGGGGTCTCAGTGCGACACACACCCCCATTACCACCTCCTTGGAATACCAGGTGCTGTAAGTTTAGGGGTGGGTGGAGCATCCTTGACTCCTCCAGTCCACATGCCAAAGCATCCTTGGGTAAAGTGCAGTTGTCCCTGATGGGTTTGTGTGAGTGTGCATTTTACATCTCTTGCATTTAGGTAACTATGACAACAGATGTCATTGTTTATGTTTAATCAGCTTCCTTGTTGTGTAATGATCCAGAAGGATTTATTGTTCCAGGTATCAGGGAGAATTAAAGGTTGTGTTCCTGCTTCTTAATGCAACGCCACATTTGGTGATTTATTGTCTGACATCAAGTAATATGTGGACAAGACTGATTAATCACATGTCCAGATTATATTGGATAATGTTTTGGGTGAGCACATTCTTGTATGTAATACTATGATGTATTTTTAAAAAGTTAATATTTTTATCAAATAAAATAGTAAAATAGTCAGATGTCAGATATCTATTCATATTAATGTACAGAATTCACCTGCTTGCTGCTACTACTGCACATTCACCCAGTGTATATA
>NW_005187600.1:1060839-1066591 GCF_000239375.1 Pundamilia nyererei
CGAGGAGCGTGTCAGGCTACATTTCACTGTGTGTTATACTTGTATAACTATGCATGTGACAAATAATAAAGAACCTAGAACCTAAGACCAGAAGTAGTGGTTGAGTAAATGTTAGTAGCATTGGGACAGGAAAACGACCCTCTGCCAGAACCTTTTTCCTGCCGATCTGCTGCTCCTTTTCCCATGCTTTCCTTTGTGCCACTCACTGTGGCTCAACGCATGCCTACCCCAGCCCCCGGCTGTGACTGTCGCCCCGACCCGGCCCCAGCTGAGCAGTGCCAGCAGTCCAGCAGTTAGTTAGTGTCCGCTCAGGCCCGGCTTGGCCTCGCCCGGCCCGGGTACTAATCCCTGGTCTGTCAGAGGACCCCACTCTGAACTCATCCTGCAACACAGGAAAACGCTCTAATTGGGGGATTTTCTACATCATTAACTCTGATGAGCACCCACCCCACCCCCTGTCTCCCCCTCTCCACTCTCCCTCTCTCTGCATGTCTCTCACACCCACACTTTTCTCCAACTTAATCTGGCTTCTTCACATTCTCGGCCTCTTTCATCCTTTCGGCAAAAGCTTGACTTTTTTCCCCCCTTTTTCATTCAGGATGTGTTGTTTGCTTAATTATTCACATATGAGACCCTGACAGTAAAGTAAAAAGTGTGTAAATAGTAAAAGTCTTACCTGTGCACTTGTTATATTCACAAAAGAGCTAAAAGCCATTTCCACAGTTTGAGGTCCTGTATTACTTTTCTTGGGTAATCCTTTAAAGAAAAAGTACTTACTGACTTTTCAATACAAACTTTGTTCTGCACAAATTTTCCCTTTTAAGTAAAGTGCAAAACATCGTGTCACCACATTTTTTTTCTTATAAGGAGAATATGCTGGGATGAAATATCATGACATAAATATGCATATTAAAATGTTGTATCTGTGTATTGCACAGAAAAAACTGTATGCAACTTATTTTTTAAAATCAGGATATCTTGCTGAGCTCTGTAACTTGGATCTAATTGCAACACATCTATTTTCATGTTAAGAATTTAAAAAGATCCTGCAAAAACGTCCATGCTTCATCCACTGGCTTATCCATATGGTCCTTGAAGTACGGTCTGCTCAGCCCTCCATCTGTCCAGGACAGTGTCTCACATGCTGAGGAGCCCAGCGAGCACGGCGGCACCGGCCCTCTGTGAACATGTGTTGCAGCGGCTGAACCTTGCAGCCTGCCTGCCTGCCTGGGGGCAATTAGAGAGCCAAGCCCTGTGGTCAGAGGCCCCCCTGGGAAGTCCTGATTGATTGGAGTCTCATCTTCCTAACAGGCTGGCATCCTGCCACAAACCCATGGAAAAGCAGAGAGGATTGAGAGGGGTAAAAAGAAAGAAAACCATGACAGAGAGACAAGGCGCACAAGTGTTTGCAGCAAAAAAAAATGTCTCTGCTCATGTGTGTCAGATGACAACGATTATACTGTAGTAATCTTGGATTGCTCTAGTAGTCTTAGGGAGGTTAAAAACCCCACAGTGACTGTGGGAATGAGTGCATAGGTCAACATGAAAGCACTGCAGTGAGAACGCAGAGATACAATTTCTATCAAACTATATTTATTTTCAGTAGATCTCCATTTGTTCCAGAATATGAACATCAACAATCCAGACAAAATCCAAAAGAAATAAAACAACGATATCACTAAGACAGACATAACTAGGGCATGTAAGACAATAAAAATAACTAAAACTAGTGCAATGTTGTCTGTTATCTAACCTTTGGCTTATTCTTGGCCCAAAACATTTATGCTGCAAACTAAATGTCCTGTTAACACATAAGATAATTCTGGTTTCCTGTGCTGTGTGAGGTCACCATCGTGTAAAACTACATGAAGACAGATGATGAACAGCGGCCGTAACATTACTTGTCCCCTTTAGGTCGGACAAGAGTGAATTTCAAAAGTATCCAAAAATAAGGGAAAAAAGTGGGGTGTGACTTTGTAACAATCTGGGCAGAAATGAGTCTCCTTTTTTATTCTTAACAAAAGAAAAAACACATTTTATATAGAAACATAAAAAATGGGTTTCTGAAATTGCACTTTAAGAGGACAGAGTTTTCTATCCCTCTTGTTCTGTTAAAAAGTCAAAAAATATATAAATTTCAACCTCCAAAGATTTGTTTGAGATGGTACCTGCACATGCAAAAACATTTCAGTGTCACAGTCTTATTTATTTACCTCTACTGTCCATATGAAGCATATTGTGCTCCAACTTTAAGATGATTGGGGCTTAACCCTGTAACAGATGGCATGAGACTAATATTGTGTCACTAATGACCAAAGCAGTAACAATCCATGTTTCCTCTTGTTTGAAAAAGAAAAAAAAACTACAACAAAATGGTTACAAGGGCCTATTTAGTGCAGCCTGAGACCGTTTCTCCCCCTTCTGTTCGGGACAAAGAGGATGCACTTGGATCAATTGTGTCGAACAAAGACCGAACTATGTGGGGTGACGCATCACACAGGGCTCTTTCTGCTGCCCTGCACGTACACGCAGCCACCCAACACTGAGCTGCCAACAGGTTTTCTCCTCCAACAGTCACTCAAGCAAAAAGAGGGCTACTCCGCTGACTAGCCTGCGTTTTTTTGTCTACTTCCTCTGCCTTTCTTCTGCTTCCTCCCTTCTTTAAAGCACAAGTCAGAAAAAATGTATCCGTGCAGAAATATTTTTGGTATATTCCCGGTCCCAGTTGAGGTGACCCTTTTCCCACCAGATGAAGATCTCTTAAAGAAGCTTCTCCTCACTGATCATCTTCTTCCAGTCACACCAAGATATCTAAAACATGGACTCGCGCATCTAAACTGCGTAGCAAGTAGAAACAGAAATCATAGAACAGGTGGACATAAAACGAAAACCAGCTACACGGCTTTTATAACTAAACAGATTAGTGAGATGAGCAGTGACACTGTAGTGTGTCTTCATGCCTCGATGTCACATTAAACAGAGACCAAAGGTCCATTCACAAAGTCCTCTAAGACTCTGATTTGCAGACCCATGAAAATTCGACAGCTGGACTAATTAGTAAAAACACAAATGTGGTGTAAAAAAAATTTGAAAAGAAAAGCATGAGAATGATATTTTGCTCGACTCAAATGATTTGGATAAATGAAAAGTGATGAATAAGAATTCCCGCATTTTGGCAGTTTTTAATGATATAGCGTGTCTTCACTGTTGGTGCACCCAAAGAGCTGCAGCAAGGGCTCAGGCATGAAACGTGCACTCAGAGCCTGTTTGTGACTCGGAAATACTTCTAGGTGTCATAAACCGTTTGTTTCACCAAGAAGACATTTGTTTTTAACGAACCCAAGGCAACAATAGACACCTAGAGATTGGACGAGCAAAAATACCGGAAACTTTTAACCCACTGAAGGTTTCAGCTGTTTTTTAAGGGGGAAGAAGTAGAAAAGAAAAGAAAGTCTCCCCCCAAACAAAAATTCTTACGTCCTCAGCTTTCACAGTTCAGAATCCGCTTCTTTCACTTAGTGGCGTAGCACGTGACGTGTCACTTCCAGCATTGCTCACGTCGACCGCCGAGCTCGTTAGTCACATGGGTTGCCAGGTCTTGTCCATAGACTGGATGTGTTCCTTGGCTTTCATCCTCAGCGCAGCAATACTGGAGCTGCGCTGGTCCACATCCTCCAAAGGGTACTTTTCAGGGTATGGTGCTGGACACTGATAAGGAGGAGGAGCCATGCTCTGCATCCCCTGACCCATGGACGGATGGGGATGAGTGTGAGGGTGTGGATGAGGACCATGAGGACCGTGAGGACCATGAGGACCGTGAGGAGCGTGGGGGGTGGAGTTGAGGAAATGGTGGCTTGGGTAGCTGGGCTGGAGGCCTTGAGCTGGACCCATGAAGCCTGGGATACTGTGCACAGGTGTAGCACTGGACAGGGGAGAGGTCAGCCAGGGTTCCAAGGGGAGGGAGTTGGTCATTGGACCCATGCTGGTGTGAACCGGTGCTGGACGGTTGAAAGAGAGCATGGGTGAATCGTGGAGCTTCATGGTGCTGGCGTCCATTTTTTCCTGCCGGCGCCATTTAGCTCTACGGTTCTGAAACCAGACCTGGAAGAAAATGACAGAAAAATAAGGTACGTGTAAATATGATGGAGTGCAGAGTTTTTCATTCTGGGTAGGGAAATATACTCAACAACACTGGGGGAGTTTTTTGGATGAATACAGCCTTTCACGTAGTGTGAATATGAGATTTTATTCCAGAATAATGAGAATATCTCTAAAAAAAACCCCAAAAGCACGACAGAAACGTTTGAAGTGCTTCTTAGCAATCTCTGAAATGGTGTTGCCTTTAATGCAGTTCACGTTACCTGAACTCGGACTTCGGGGAGGTTCACCTTCATGGCGAGCTCCTCGCGGCTGTACACGTCTGGGTAATGGGACTTTTCAAAGGCACGCTCCAGCTCGTGCAGCTGGTAGGTGGTGAAGGTGGTGCGGTTGCGCCTGTGTTTCTTCTTGGGCTGCTCATCCTTGCTTGGGTCCGGAGACTTGCCTTCATCGCTCTCTATACTCTTCCTCAGCTCGCTCAGTTCCTGATCACATTTGTTTGCAAATAAGCCGGAGTCTGTGGAAGAGCCCAGGAAAAAATATTGTAAGTTTTTATTTCCTCCACATGCTTTTTGACTGGACTAAGTGAATGAGAACTACAGTTTAGAGAGAAATACAAATGGAGAATGCAGTTTCCCACTTTCCAGTAGAGCAAACATTAGTTTGACACCTGCAACAATAGGCCACTGTAGGTCAGTGAAGCAAGCAATTCCCTGTACCTCAATGAAGCTCCAAAACATTCCTAATCGGATTTAGGAAGCTTTTTCCAGTGTTTACTTTTCTTCAAAGTTAAAAGGTCTTTAAAAAGAAATTTGAAAACCACAGTTTTTATCACCACGCTCAACAGCCACTCTTAGATTGTTACCATTTTTGGGTAAGCTCACAGCAGATCTGAAAGAATCTATTTCCCCCGTGCAGGAGAGCCAAAGCACGGAAACGTCCCAAGTTCTGTCCGTCTTTAGGATCACAGATTACTGACAAGCTGGTGTTTACAGACACTACAAAGCTTTCACTGGCACTGTTCCTCCTCATAACCCTCCCCGTCAAACGATTCCTCTCTCAATTCTTCTTCCTCAGCTCTATTTCTAATCGAATCAACGTGCATATTCATCAACAGTATACAGAAACATGGGAGAGGCCACAGGGGAAAACAGGGAGGTGTATCCAGACCAGCCAGCAAACTGATTTAGCTAAACAAAGTACAGAGATGATGATCCAGGAATAAAATAATCTACTCGAGTTAAGAGTTAATAAGTGCCCAGCTTGGATCTGACTCAAAGACTTAATTTCATTCAGGATGTTAGATAAGTTGCAAATCACAGACAGTGGGTTAAGCTGATTTTAATTAAGGGCTAATTTTGTATTTAGGTAAACAATAGAAACATCAGTATCATCAGTATCTCTTACACCAACTAACATATAGTGAGACGAGCAAAAATCTCGTTTTTTTATGAGCTTTCAAAGCATTTCTGTTATATTCAGCAGTTACTCTACAGAGCAGCACAGGTGTTTATCTAAAAGTGTAAAGGTGATGGCTGACATTCGCCATATTTTTGCTCTGTTTTGGTCTCTATCAGCCCTCTAAGGAAGTATTCAGCTCTTTGCTTTAACAGATGTAACTGTATCAAATGTAACTGTATCAAATGTAACTGTA
>NW_005187600.1:1066974-1073648 GCF_000239375.1 Pundamilia nyererei
CAAATGTAACTGTAACAGATGTAACTGTAACAGATGTAACTGTATTCTGACTGCAGATATTTTTCAGGTTTCTCAGGCTGAGAGATGTGAGGGCTAGACCCCGATCTCAATGAGACTACTTCTTCTCTGATTTAATAACGACAGTTCAAGACTTTAAAGAGCAGGAAAAGGTCATTTCAAATCTCGGGGTCATTTAAAAACGCCGTCATCGCACGAGCAGCTCAGACCGTGTGGTTTACAATAGTCTCGGCTGTGTTAGCAGCAGAGAGTGCATCACAGGTGAAGCAGTCTTATCGGCTGCATGTGTTTGTGAAGAATTGATTTATAGTCCCAATTTTTTTGACTTCCTAAAAGCTGATATTGGTACGAGTCCTCATCGCTCATCAGTGCAGCTCCAAACCAAAACAGTCATGTTTAAAGGCAGGAAGTGAAACAAGGGACTGAAGCTACAGGTCATAACATGTTCAGGAATACACTTTTATGTTGAATGACATTTCAGAGCTTCAGCAGACTGTGTACGAATCTGAATGCTAGCTTGTTTCTGTTAATGGGATGCGGTGATGGAGATGAAGGAGGGGGTCGACTGTGGTCTTTCTGCTGGAGAAACGGGAGCCGAGGCAAAAGCAAAGCAGGGTTTTGGGGTTCATTTATCCACCTCTCATTAAGCAGCTATGACAAAGACCAGGCTCCGACAAAGGCAGAGGTCAGGCCTGGTTCAGTGACCAGCTCTTGGCCTGTCAGCCCATCACAGCCACTGGTCTGAAGCCTCCCTACTGTTTATCAGCCAGCAGAACATCTCAGCACGGAGAGGAGAGGGGGGTGGCCCGACTGACACCGAACACAGAGAAGCTGCTCGGTCAGGAGGAACTGGGCTGACTTCACACAAGATGGAGTGATGTCATTGGTGTTGATGGATGTTAATGCACTGAAACCAAACTGCATCTGAGTCACTTAAAAGCAGTGTTTCTGCTTCGTCTCCGGTTCACAGGAACAACTTTTTCTCTTGTTCCTGCCACAAAATCACCAACCACCTGCCTGATCCTGTGTGTGAAAATAGCTTCAGATTAAACATGATTCAATTTGATTCTAGGAGCGAACGATAACAATAAAGAGCGATTGGACTACGGTACAATCTAATCTGCACAGAAGAGAAGATTAGGGGAATTCCACAAGGGGATGGGATTGGTCTTGGGGACATAAACCCCCTACACCATCTTGTCCTGTGATTTATCTCTCAATCTCAGTCCACACGGTGGAGTTAATGCAGCTTTACATGCCAACGGTGTTTAATGCACTGATTTCGAATCGGTGCGTGAGAGGTTTTCATGCAAAGGTGGAATAACCTCATTTAAAGTGATCAGACTTTTGACGATAGGCTGTTGAAATAATACGAGCTGTAATTATAACTGAATGTCACAGATTTGAAGCTGCTTTTGTTACTCATTTTGTATATTTTGTGTGTGTGAGAGTTGAAAATCTAATTTTGGTTTATTAGATTCTTACACCAGATTCTAAATCTTAGGTCAAAATAAAGGTCTGGGTGTTTGTGTGATGTCCTTTAAGTGGCTGTTTTTATCTAATTGTGTTTTAAAATGTTTGCTTCACTTGTTATTTATGTCATTTGATCTGTTTCCTGCTTTTTACCACAACTGCCGACAAAACAGTCACGTCACGAAGCTTGACTGGTTTATTCTGGTTCCTGAGCGAGGTTTGGACTATAAAAGGCTCGAACTGTGTTTGTGGTCAGATAATATCCTGTTCAGCTATCTGGTAGTATAAAAACATATTATGTTTGCCCAGCAGCATCAATAACTTCAGTCTACCTATGTTCTGCATTACATCATTCAAATCCTTAAAGTTAGAAAAAGCAAAGATCAGTTCAGTCCAGCAGTGCTGCTGCTGCTGTATAATCAATATCTCTGACCATCTCTATGCTTTGAGGCTTTGATGATTCACCCTCAGTAACAAACTCTGCAGCAGCTGATCCATACTGCTCAAAGAGCTCACAAAATTTAATGAAACAAAATCATCTTAAAAGGTGGTGCTACTCTTACAAAAATCAGCTTTGCCAGGATGGAGAGCAACAGCCGGACTCACCGTGGTACTGCTGCTGCTCTGTGCCGCTGCTGCTTCTCAGAGAGGAAAGGTGCCCGCTGTAGGACGGGTGCGACGAGGGCTCCAGCTGCTTCCCGGTCTCCGCCAGGCTGTCTATGTTCACTTTGTGGGGTCCGGGGGCCGTGGCGGGACTTAGCAAGGGGTCCTGCTCTTTGCTGAAACCCAGGATGACATCGATGCTGTGGACGCGGCCTCCCACTGCAACGCCCCCACCTTTACCCAGTTCGTGGAAATTGCTGGGCGAGAGGCAGCTGTCGTCCACCATGCTCATGGTATCCAGCGATAAATGCATTCGAGCGTCTGGGCAATCACCTGGGCCTGTGGTCGAGAGAAGATGTTTGGGTGAGGCTACGCAGACGCAGATCACTAGGTCACCTAGGATGACTGTTATCCACCTAAACCTGATTATCTTCTTCAGAGGCCCAGAGGGTCAGAACCCCGTAGACTCTGAGTGTTCCAACAAACCACTAATAAGATTGTGACTATGGGTCAACTTCACACACAAAGAGGCTTTCTTATAAAACGTTTTACTGCTGGACTTAATTTTATGGAAACTCAGGCTAACATTTTCAAACGTAGTCACATTTTGGGTGAATCTTTGGACTAACGTGCACTTTTCCTGACAAATAAGTCATGAAGTTGTTGGATTTCCAGCAAATGATTCTGTGTTTGTTACATAAGAAGTAAATAATTAGAGCCGAATGAGACCGTGGCAGTGCTTACCTCTTGGAAGTAAATATGCTGAAGTACTGAAGTTACTGATGCCAGTGCTCCACCTGTTCCTCTCAGCAGCTCTCCTTCCAACTTCACTCTTCCCAGATCCGCTATGTGCACCGCCTGCAGTCGCTCAGCTGGCGTTGATTGCCTAGCATTTCTCTAAATATGTTCGCTTTGTGTGACAAACAGCCCCAAATAGATGCACTCCAATGGTAAAGAGCATTTAGTAGCTGAGTTCAGACGCTATCCACTCCAGCTCAGAGAGGAGAGTGGGAGAGGAGTGAGCCGGAGAGAGAGAGGTGGACAAAGCTGAGGCGGCGTAGGAGGTGAAACGAGGGGATTAGGAGAGGGCTGTTAATTGCAATCCTTCCCCTTTAAGAGTGATTGGCGGCTGTTTTCTGCTTAAGAAACTGTTTTAAATGTCATTTTCATTTACCCCCGACGGAGAAGGCCCGGCTAACGAAGCCCGGACGAGACTTTCTTTCATAAATTTATTGTTTTAAAGACAAAAGAATCGCTCAAAGTTTTCACTAATCACTGCCGGGACCCCTTTGTGTGAAAATACTGCAAGAAAGGAAAAGGTGAAATTGTAATGCACACAATAGAACAACAACAAAAAGAAAACAATTTACCGCGAGGTTTATTTTGTGTAATAAAAATGTAAAATACAACATGTATGTTCTGTGTTGGTTCTCTGTCAGATTTGCAGGGAAGTTGTGCTACTACTAGTTTTATTAACTACAAACTAAAAAGCAAAGTGCAACAACGTAATGTACTCAAAATATATCATTTTAAACAGATCAGGCTTGATGCATAT
The DNA here is from genome assembly GCF_000239375.1 of Pundamilia nyererei. Classification (NCBI taxonomy): domain Eukaryota; kingdom Metazoa; phylum Chordata; class Actinopteri; order Cichliformes; family Cichlidae; genus Pundamilia; species Pundamilia nyererei. Next base: position 1,070,624 of record NW_005187600.1, read on the forward strand.
AATTATTTACCATCTTAATTTCTGATTTTTCTACTTTATATGCACTGTTTTTATTCCGTTATTAGACATAAACTTTTATTATCGGCAGCCTGCGATATTTAAACCTTTAATTCTCCTTTTATTGTTCTGTCATTTCAGTTTTGTTTTATTTGCATATAAAGCAAGTTTGCATGAAGCACCCACTGAAAGAGATTAATGGAAGCCAGTCAGTTGTTTAAATGGATTAAAAAGAGAGCTAATGTTTTACAGTGTGGTTTAAATTAATGGTAACATTTGTATATTTATTTATTTTTGTTTGTCTGATAACATTTATTTAAAAAATAAATCGGACATTTCAAACGGTTACTCGCTACTTGAGTAGTCTTTTCGCCAAGTACTTTTTTACTCTTACTTGAGTAACTTTTTTGATGACTACTTTTCACTTTTACTTGAGTAATAATATTTTAAAGTAATGCTACTCTTACTTGAGTAACTTTTTTGATGACTACTTTTCACTTTTACTTGAGTAATAATATTTTAAAGTAATGCTACTCTTACTTGAGTACAATTTTTGGATACTCGACCCACCTCTGGGTTTAATGGCTCCACAGTTAATCAAATCAGTCAAAATAAGACATCATCCATCAGCTCAAAGATAACTGTAACAAAGACAAGAACTGCCTTGGCTTTGGAAAACCCACTAAATATATTTCAAATATGCTTAAACAGTGGAATAGGTGACAGAAAATACCTGTGGTGACACAGAACATCTACACAATCTCTGATTAAAAATGCCACGTCCATTTAAGACCATAGATTCAAACTATTTCATAGAAGCAGAAAAAAAACGTAAAGGGACATTATCACCTCAGGGTTATTTCATTTGACTGAGTGGTGTTTCTCAAGAGACCGCAGCGCAAAAGGCTGAGAGGTAGGGCACAGAGTTTGAAGGCCACAGACCTCAAAGTTGACCCTGGCTTAGCGTCACAGAAATTAGCACCGACTCTAAAGACGCTAAAGAGATTTCCTCTGACCTCAGACATATCTCAAAATAAAGACAGATACAGATAAACGCACAATTGAATCTAAAACTCGGACCTTCCTCAGATTCGTGTTGACACAGCTCTGACGAGAGATCAAAATGCAAATGTGTTTTTTGAGAAGAAACTGTCCCGTGATCATTTCAAATTCCTCGTCACAGTCTTTTTGTTTTTATGTTACACTTCTGTGCTACAAAGGACTGTATTTTTTCTGCACATGCCCCGCAGTAAAATGTCTATTTACATGTCAGTGGAGACAGCAAACGCTTCACCTGCAGATCACCCTGCTAAATTTGGAGCTTTCTCATCCGCCAGCTACGGCGGCAACGAGCGAGTCCTGTCCATGTGATCTTGTGTCACTTGAGCAGAGTTGGCAACCTACGCGCATTCTTCACTTAAGTAGAAGTACAGACACTTGTGTTGGAAAAAAGGCTCTGGGAGAAGATGAAGCACTGATACAAATTCTTTATTAAAAGTTCAAATGTGCTCAAAGCATCAAAGTCTAAAGCTAACCGAGTGACTTTGCCTTCACACCTAAACAGACTGTAAACGATGCTGCCTAACATCTCCAACTCTTCTCCATCTGTCATGCATGATAAGCACTGGTGTTGGAGGCACTGTGTTTTTATGTGAACTGGTACTTTTATAGCATCTTTTCATTCACCCACTCATACAATCACATTCACACACTCACTCAAATGCATCAGGGGAAACGTAGGGTTCAGCATTTTGCCCGAGGATGCAGATTGGAGGAGCCGGGAATCAAACCTTCCAATTATAATTAGACGACCTACTCCACCTCCTGAGCTACAGCTCCTATTTAGGATGTTAAACACTCAATAACTCCCCTCGAATGATTTAAAACTAAAGTAACCAGCGAAAGAAAACGTAAGGAGTACAAAGTAAAGATATATGCCTTAAAATGAAGGAGCTAAGAGTAAAAATAAAGGCTCAAGTAAATCATGGGTACTGGAAACTACCTAACAGTTACAGTGTATTTACACTTCATTATTTCGCACCTCTGGACATCAGGGAAGTTAACGTGGGGGTGAAGACAGCAAGAAGTAAGAGACAAGTGAACTGATCAACATTTTTTACTCCCCCACTAGCAGGATACCAAAGAGGTGTAGATGCATTGTGGGTAATCTAGTTTTTGTCAAGGAAGAATGAGTAGAATTAAAAAATCTGTAATTTTGAAGCTGATTTTGATTGACAGTACCAGCTGTAAGTTTTCAACACCACTGACAGGGTAACCTCACCACTGCAGTGCACAGTGTGAAGTACTGCTGTAGTACTGCTGTAGTACTGCAGTAGTACTGCTGTAGTACTGCTGTAGCCAATGCATTAATAAAATGAATAGGTATGTTTTCAGCCCATAATTCACTCATGTTATCTAAACAAGGCCAAAGAGTGTAGGGTCCATGGAAGAGATTCAGTTTCGGTGTAATAACAGAATATTAGAGCCGCCTTTAAACAACACAAATAATCATATAGATTTAAACCCATAAATTAAGTGCTGACGCACAAAAAGGAAATGTATTTTCTCTGAACTATTCCTCTTAGTTCAGAGTCAAGACTGAATCTTACTGCCTACAAGCTTATAAAGCAATGATAGACTAAATGCTAACTTATCCTGAGATGACGTTAATACATTTTTGACCTTACGTAGTTTCTCTGTTATCCCGACTGAGCATAAATTGGTTAAGAAGGGGCAGTGTAGTTATCAAGCTGCTTAGTTTTATCAGATGACAGTGTAAGTCCCTGTGATCCTATTAGAAGTAAAAACAGCGAACTTGTAAATGAACAGTGTCAGCTTGTTAGGGGGGGTGGGTGGGAGTGGGGGCAGAGAGAGGAGGGGGAGTACAGGAGGTAAAAAGAGGGAAGGGGACCAGAAAGGGAGTGGAAGTGGGACAAATGTGGAAGTATCACAAGGAGGGCAAAGTCATGTGTCCGTGAAGATGTCTACCTCTGAGAGTAAACTAGCACACACACACACACACACACAC
>NW_005187600.1:1073686-1084143 GCF_000239375.1 Pundamilia nyererei
CACACACACACACACACAGCGTCCTTTTGTGATTGGCTCTCATTGGTTACAATTCCACTATCTGCAAGACTACTGAGTGTTTCCATGGTTACGCCAGCTCCATTGCTATTTGCAGTCAGTGTTTACATGGATACGTTCATTCACACACACACACACACACACACACACACACACACACACACACACACACACACACACGTGTATAAATACTGCTCACAAAGACATTTAAAAACTTTTCCTGGATCTTGAATGAAAGAACTTGAGAATCTTTATTGACACATGTTGACACTCACATGACATCAAAAACTGAAGTCTGATTCAGAATCACACCAAAAATAGAAGTAAAAAAATTAGTGTTGACTTAATTTGTATTATATTTATTTACTTTTTAAATGTTTTTTGAAGAGTGTCTGTGTATCTATCAGGCTAGCTATGTAGCCAACCTTGCTTCACACAATCATTTTAAGATGGCAGCTGTCTGCAATGTTCGCTGGAAGAAATAGTTACTGTAACTCCTGTACTCAGCAAATCGATTCAATTACGTTCAGTGAACTGCTGAAATCTCTGTCGGAGTCTCGGGTGTTTCCAGCTCATTTCTTTCCAAATTTTTTAAAAATAAAAACACTTTCAGAAGGAAGACGCGCTTTCAGAGCTCTGGAAGTCGATTGCAAACTAAATTAAACACAAAGCTTTAAGCTAATGTTACTCTAAATTCTGATTAAACAGTTAGTGATGAGCTCCTTTGCTATGCTCAGTTTCTACAGCTAGCTAGCTGGAAATGCTAACAATCGTAGCCCTAAACACATTGTTTAAGATACTACTTACACTTTGGAGGAACAGGCAGGTAGGTAACGTTACAGAGGACACGGCCTCTGGCTTTTGCTTCTTCCAAAACACCCCCGAATGTACTAGCTTACGCCGTAAAAAATGCACCTTTTTTTGGACCCTTCCTGCTTAATAAGCATCTGTTTTAAAATAGGCCCAAGAGCCCGCTCCATGAAACCACACAATATCCACCATCATCCACCTTTAGCCAAATTTTAACCCCTACAAAAGACCTGTTTTAATCACTCACTCTGTCAACATCCTTGTCACGCAAGCAGCTCTACTGTGAGACTCTACCCAAGAGACAGACGCTGCTCTTAACCTTATTTTCATAATTGAATTACAGCTGCCCCCTGTCACAGGATAAGCGCGGGCTTATCCCGATTTCTCATGTTAAGTGATATAATGATTTACATCAGCAAACCATCAATGTGTTACAGCATGTTATAATGAAAGTATGTGTAGGAAAACCTAACAAATAAAACTTTGCATCTTTTGGACGGAAGACAAAAGTTTACTGTCAAGCTGGAGAAGTGCTCCTCTGAGCATTCGTGATGCACAAACAGTGTCTATGAGGAAGGGAGAAGAAACAAATCTTGTCTGAAAAGTCAATGACGTTTGTGTGGATTTTAGAAAAGGAAGTGATGCGCTTTGCCATCTCTGAAGCATGAGGTGAGAATCGTCCTCATTGGAGATGTGCGCAGAGAAATAATTAAACGATGAGTAAGAACATCATGAAGACAAATATGACAAAAGCTCATCTACTTTTTCGAGAGCAATCAAGTGTTCAGAAGCAAACTTGACTTCATGATGCATAAAGACTGTGCTAAGCTTGAGCTTCTTAGATGCTGTACTTGACTGTTCGCCCTGACCTAAAGAAAACGTGGTGGGGACGACACACTCTCGTAGGGCTTAAATCTGGGACTCTCCATCAGTCGCTCTTAGAAGCAAAGAAGCTTCTCGGATGAAACGTCTTCAAGAAACGTAAAGAAGTCCAGACGCTTTCCAAGCTCCTTAGGATACGGCAGTGTTGCAATATTCTGTCTGGTGATATTGTATTGATTAAGGAGCTTTAAATATTGATATTAATTAAAATACTATGAACAAGAGGCCTCACGTGCCATCATCCTGAGACAATTGTTAAGCTGAGCAAAGTCAGTGAAAAACCAAAAACTGGACACACTCAGCTTGACAAAGCTACCGCTCAATTCAACGTGGGCTAATGGTTCAGTCACGCAAACAAACACAGGAGGGCAACTGGCTTTCATCTACAACCTTTCTGCAAACAATCACAGTTTGACCCTCCAAAAGTTGATTGTGTTCATGTGGACGTCGCGTTTCTCACACTGAAAACGCGACGTCCAGATGAACACAATCAAGTTTTGCAGATTTACTTACCTGGATGATTGAAAATGCATCAAGACAATCACAGTTTGACTCAGTCTGTCAACAATCACTCTCAGGGAGATTGAAATTATTGCTGAGGAGGAAAAGAATCCTCCTCAGCCCCCATGATCCCTTTTCACACTGCTGCACCTATACAGATTGTTGGGTGGGGCAGAAACCGGGGATTGTTCACCAGTGTTGGTCAAGTTACTTGAAAAAAGTAATCAGTAACTAATTACTGATTACTTCCCCAAAAAAGTAATCCCGTTACTTTACTGATTACTTATTTTCAAAAGTAATTAATTACTTACTTACTTAGTTACATTTTAAAAACACGATTTACAACCTGAACAGGTGATAAAGTGATAGATCTCTCAGCCCAATTCTACTTTTTCTGCATAATCCATCATACAAAATGTAATCAAATGGAAAAGTCTCTTTTTAAAACTTGTTTTATTAGTTTTAATCTTTTAACTTTATGCATCAAGCAAACATTTAATTATCTGCAACATTCTCTGACTGGAAGAAATTAGTTTAACATTTAAACCTATTTTCTGCACATTCCAGCTCATAAAATAAAATATTTTTTGTGTTTACACTCACTCTTTCAAATAGATGCAAGTAAAACACAGCAGAAAATAAATAAAGTAAAAGACTCAGCGGTCCTGTTGCTCTATTTTCACCTGTAAAGCAGGACTGGGGTAGGCGGAGGGTTACCCTGGTGCAGGTGTGCCGCGGTCAGTGGAAGAATCCGTGAGTTTCTCTGTGAGTTTCCCATTACGTCGTAGCTACTCGGTGCTTGTTGGAAGTTTAGGGGTTTTTTGGCTGTAAAAAGAAGTTTTCTTCCCACGCACAGCGGACACTAATGTTTTTGTCACTTTTTATGGAATCAAACTCAAAGTAAGGTCAGTACTTCCACGCTTTAAACGCTGCACGCTCATACTCTCTCTGCACTCGATATATGATCCACTGTTGATCTGCACACAGCTGTTGCCACAAACGTCGCACTCGCTTACGTCACTGTCGTGAGACATTCTCGCAAAAAATCACGGTTTTAGTAACGCAGTAACGCAGCGTTCCTACGGGAAAGTAACGGTAATCTAATTACCGTTTTTGCAATAGTAATCCCTTACTTTACTCGTTACTCGAAAAAAGTAATCAGATTACAGTAACGCGTTACAAGTAACGCATTACTGCCCATCTCTGTTGTTCACTAACACATGCACGGCGAATTAAAGTCCACATGGAAAAGTACCAGTGGATTCACCAAACGTCTAAAACACACCCAGACCTATGGATGTCTATCCCAAACATCACAGCTCTCAGAGTCTGGCGCTCCTGATAGACAGAATAACACAGAAGCTCGTATCCATGCTGCGGTTGAATATTTCTGAAAATATGAAGCAAAACTCTACAGAGATGGTAAATGGCCTGTATTTGTATAGCTTTACTAGTCCTTAAGGACCCAAAGCGCTTTACACTACATTCAGTCACACACACATTCACACACTGGTGATGGCAGCTACATTGTAGCCACAGCCACCCTGGGGCGCACTGACAGAGGCGAGGCTGCCGGACACTGGCGCCACCGGGCCCTCTGACCACCACCAGGCAACGGGTGAAGTGTCTCGCCCAAGGACACAACGACCGAGACTGAGCCTTATATAGTTATATAGTTCTATACTGTGTATTTTGTTGTACAGTTATTTTATTTTCAACTTTAATTTATATATTTTATCTTATTCTTTCCCAGTTAAATTTACCCTTCATTCTAATTTGTGTTGTACAGTTATTTCATTTTTTAACCTTAATTTTTTATATTTTATTCCTTCCTAGTTAAATTTACCCTTTTTAATTTTTCATATTTATTTCCTATCTTATTCATAGCCTTTTCCTTTTTTTTTTCTTTAGGTCACGAGCAGTTGTCCAAGCATTTCACTGCATATCGTACTGTGTATGACTGTACGTGACAAATAAAATTTGAATTTGAATTTGAACCGGCAACCTTCCGATTACAAGACGAACTGCCAACTCTTGAGCCACGATCGCCCCCAGTTTAAATGTTAATGATCTAACACACAGAACCACAAACAAAATATTTTCACTTTATAAGCACATCACTGAGCCCGATGGCACACGGTTGGATGGGGTTATAGTTAATTGCAGAGAAAAGTGGTTTTCCTGGAATTTGTAGCTGCGAGGATGATAGCTTTTTCTATGAAGAGCATCTTATGTCTAATACCTCAATTGGCTCAAGGAGCTTGGTTGGTGCTTCGATTCTGACCTTAGACCATCTGAACTGACCACAATCCACTTAAATCACTCCAAGATAAACCCTCTTAGGTCAGTCCCCATGATCCCTTTTCACACTGCTGAACCTATACAGATTGTTGGGTGGGGCAGAAACCGGGGATTGTTCACTAACACATGCACGGCGAATTAAAGTCCACATGGAAAAGTACCAGTGGATTCACCAAACGTCCATATAAGTTATTAGTGTATTAGGAGCCGCAGGGACACCGGCAACCAAAGCAGTGAATGTTGTCTCTGGTTGATGCAAAGTAATAATAACAATAATCATTATTAATATTATTCAATAAGACCACTGGACTAACGTTCACACAGTTTCCAGGACAACAGCAAGACATTAAACTATTACTAATAACAATGTAACTATTTGTGTTGTATGATTCATTCATTTATCATTTGCATGACTTTGAGCCAGCTCTACGTGTATGTTAGAAAGCAGATATGGCTTCAGCTCCCTTTGATGTTAACGCATCACACATGACAAAACATTATGTATATGCAACAAATCTGATGCCCCCAGAAATGTTTGTAGCGCGACTGTTAATACACGTGTCTCGTTTTTGATGTGCATTCCAGCAAATTATATTCTGAAAGGAAGCAATGATGACACCGGAGCTTTAATCGTTATGTTAAGGGTTCAGGAAAAAGTTGATTCCGTTCATCTGGACGTAGCGTATTCAGTGGGAGAAACTTCATCATTTATCCAGCTTTTTTGTGATTTGGATGATTTGTCATGTGTCAAGACATTTAATTTGACGGTTGTTACAGCCATATTTAACACACTAGCTTAAAAACTGTTTTTTTGTTTTGTTTTAGAAATTCTTAATGAAGCTGGAAAATTCAAACACAATACAAATACAAACAAAATTTAGACTACAGACAAAAAGGCCCTGCAAACAGAAATATGAGGGTGTTACAGCTAATTTGCCCAATATGAGATGGTTACGTTTTAATTGGAGGACTGCAGCCTGTGCAAAGCTGAAAGTCAATGCTTCAAGCTCTCATGTGAGGTCAGAGAGTTAGGGACAAAAACGTGGGACTGCATGGTATTGTGCGCCTAACTTTCCCTATCCTGGAACAGCTGAAGCCAACAGCTGAGTCCCTATCAATTCTGCTTCAGCAGATTAGCTGTTGGCTAAGTGTTACTAGAACGTGCACCTTAGAAAGCTTTAGGTTCTCTGAGAAAAACGTATCAGCTCACCCAGCGACATATGGACACCTGGATGAAAGCTCAGTCACACCTAAACACACACGAGCAGAAAAACATGTGATGCTCGTGAAAAAACCTTTCAATTATGTTTAAATCATTCTCAGCAGAGGAAGCACATTTCAACATTTGCTTCTTTTATAAATCCTTTCGCAGAAAATTGCTGCTCATCCTGTTACACAGAGCAGATTGAACAAATCGCAGAGGATAACAAGGATAACAAGAGATGGAGGATCAAGCCTCAATTTGCGATTCGTCTCTTGGGACAGTACCAGGCTTACCAAGACTTAAATCAAATGACATCTTAAATTTGGTCGTGTGACACAACAACAATCCAAAAAGAGGCTGCATTTTGCTCCAAGATTTGCTTTTAGTAATACCAAGAAATCTCTAAACTAAAAAAAAAAATCACAGCTGACAATCACGTGGTGAAAAACAGGTCATATGTGCACTTTAATAAATAGAACATGAAAGAAACACATGCAGTTGTTCCATACATTTAAAAAGATGATTTTTCTGAATTTAGGGTCTAATTTCCATTTGCTGATTTAAATTCTTGAGTCCCTTTGAAAAGAAATGTAATGAGTTCCTCGTGTTGTGAAGGTTTCCTGTTGTTACTCTGTAATCACACGTTATTTTGGGGATTTCTCTTTAATATGCTTGAGTTGTGTTTACAGGTTTGGCATGCACTCCCAGTTAGAAGAGATGCTTCAGACCTGAAATGGCTGATGAGTAATGCACGAAGGCCTAAAAGACAAAAATCAACAAGAACGAAAGAAAAAAATTACTCTGACCAATTAAGTGGTGTTTCAGGAGTTATCTTAAAAGATAAGATGGATAAGATTATATTATAAGATTATAGGATTATAAATAAGAGAGCTGCTTTTGAAAGCTAGCTTAGCCCGTAACAATAATTGACTATAACAGCATTTGTCCAAGATATTATTTGGTCCCTAAGTAGAATTTCTTAAATATCTCTAAAGGCACCCATTAAAAAAATCTTAAAGTTGTTATTTTCTTTTTCTACTGGAAGTAAATGCTCGTGTATTTCAAATACTGAAAATTTGACCCTAATTTCAGGAAAAAATGACAAATTTGGGGAAATTGCACCATAAATCAGTGCCTGTATAATGAAGAGCAACCAAATGAGCTCCTTACAGGTACATCAGAGTCACAGTCTCGTCCCTGCGCAGATATTTTGTTCTCTGTTTGTGTCCTCTTAGACATGTGACCTGAAAGCTCCTGTCCTCTTTCTGTGGACAGTGAAAGCTGCTTAATCTGGACTCTGAGTACACATATTCTTTCAAAACCCCTAAAACTGACAACCGGCTATAAAAGAAGCAGAAACTCAGACAGGCTGAATCCTGTAAACGCCACTCTGTTGTTACTGCTCTGCAAAATGTACATAGTGTTGCTTTAAGGGTTTACCAAAATTATAACAATCCATCCTGAGAGGAACATAAATATCTGCACTAAATATTATTGCAATCCATCCAACAGCTGTCGTGACAAAAGTCAAGCGTTTCACGGTTTATTCCGTAGTTTATCAGGTTAGGTAGGCCATCGAGACCCAAAAGGTGAAGTTTGGTGTAGTCATGGCTCCAACCATTTTGCATCACATACATTCATGATCAGAGTTCATGGTCTTTTCTCTCAGTAAAACTCTTGTGGCTCTAAAACTCAACGGTCCAACAGCTTGTATTTGTATCCCAGACTGCAGGGCAATAATTCAGGATCAAGATCCGGTCTGATCTTGAGACTTTGACCCAGAGCCCGGGCTGAGTTTTTCCATCTCTCGGTCCAGTTTCTCCCTCAGCTTGTGAAATCCGGGTCTTTTCCGAGGTTCCTGCTCCCAGCAAACCCTCATCAGGGAGTAAACACTTGGAGGACAGTCTTCTGGAGCTTCCATGCGATAGCCTTGTTCCACTTTGTCTTTCACCTCCTGCAGAGACTAAAGCAGAGGAGCAATGGGAAAATGTTTGACATAGGAACTGATTACCTCAGAAGATTAATACATTAAATGTGTTAAACGGGTTTTCATGGTGACTAAAATCAATTGCAGAGTATTAAGAAACAATCCAAACTTAAACAATGAGAGCTGCACTTTATGCAGAACTGCAATCATTGTCTGTTGTATTTAAAGCACTGAGGGACGGACACCTGCACTATTGATGTGAAGCAACAACAAAACCACTGTGGGGGTGGAGTGCAGGTTTTGGCCAGGCTGTCAGGGAAGAGGTGAGGCAGAAGGATTTAGGGAGTAGGGTCGGCTGAGGTAAGTGACACACCTCAAGTGCATCAGCCAATTAACCACATCTTGATATAGTGCAGGTCAGAGAGGACAAACAACCACATGCTTGCCCTTCCTCCAAGGAGAAGCCAAAAGCCGAAAGAAGCTTGAGTTTCTATTTACGTTGCATGTCAGGAACCCGCAAAGGCGCCGTGGGATGTACAGTGTGCGTAAGTCAACACTGTAAATCAGCGGTTCCCAAACTTTTTCGCTGGCCCCCCTTTGTTTTACAGAAAAATGTTCGCGCGCGCGCACACACAAACACATCCTCCAACCACACACACCCACATTTGCTCAATTGCGGTTTATTTCACACCTCAAACATTTAGTGAACAATTAAGCAAATACAAGTAACCTGCAGGTAGTAAGAAAATAAACTACTAACTCGTTTACGCTGCGTCCGCACCTACACGGGTATTTTTGAAAACGCAGCTGTGTCGTCCACGTAAACGATGTTTCGAATCACCGAAAACTGAGATTTTTTTTAAAACTCCTTTTTTGCGTTTACGTGTGGACGAGGAACACAGAGTTCGTCAGGCAACGTCAAAGGTACGTGCCTTTATTCGGGTCACGCTGTGGCCACGTCATTGTTTACATGAGAGGAATTGCAGAATAGCAGATTAACAGTATTTTGTCTCTATCTGCAGGTTTTACACGCTTACATATAAACACTCAGTTACTGTCCCTCCATTTACAAAGGCAGAGGCGTCACGGTGTCATTATTTTACATGTAGTTGTTTTTTCCTGTGTAATAATGTTCAACATTGCTATCAATGATTTTTTTTTTAAAAATGTCTCTCTGTGCAAAATGGGTTTAAAAACATAAACAGCTGTGGGATCCTGTTAGTCTGCGATTTAGACAGGGGGAACAAATCGTGGCAGGATCAGCCTGATGTTATTTGTATCCAGCTGTAACTTTACTGTATAAAGAGCAAACATCTCCAAACTGTCAGGAGTAGTTAGTCATTACAACAAGTGTTTGTGAACTAAAAATCAAGAATGTGGGATCCTGTTTGTCTGTGATTTGGAGAACCCAGGGAAAACCAACCCTGCAAGGAGACCTACCTCGGCACCTGTGCAGGTGAAGCCAAAGGGCAGATTTGCTTCACCATATTTTCTCGTCTTTGGCTTAGAATGAAGTTGGTTTGGAAACATATTCAGCGACGCTTCATCTCCTGCTTTGCGTTTCTGTGGGCGCCCCGTGCTAGCAGAGTCCAAGCGTTGTTGTCCCCCCCCCAGCAATAGCTCTGCGCCCCCCCTAGGGGGCGGGCCCCACACTTTGGGAAGGTCTGCTGTAAATGAAAGACCTGTTGTTGACCAAGTTTGAAGCCATGAGCGCTGTGAAGCAGGTTTTCGGGTTTTGACCACTCGGCTTTCCCCTTCAGATGTTCCTCAGCCCATGGGGCTTGTGCTCCTTCTACCTAATGTTTCTGTTCACTGGGATTCTCAACAACCACTATGTCTGCTTGGCTGACCAGCAGCTGCTTGTTTGTCTGGAACATTAGGTCCCAATACCTTAACCCTGTTGTTCTCAACCACCTCATCAGGACTTTGGGACTTCTAATCCGTATGTGACACAGACGTTCCTGTACACTGTCCCAGCTTGTATCTTAAATTCCACTATTATACGTTCAATATCTCCAAAGCACCTTTGCACAGCCTGTAACTTGGGTCCTGTCAGTTGTGGTAGACTCCTGCCTCCGTGGATCTGGTGTCTTGGGCCCGTCCTGGCACCGGCTGTGTTGTCCATTAGGCCAGCTTTTTCTAGCCACTGGTAGATTTCTTGAGCTACCTCTCTCTGTCGCTGCCTTTTTTTCAGCTGCCCGAGGTACTCTTGGAGCAGCCGATCTCTTGGGGACAGATTCCTGATGTACTCATGGATGTTTCCTCCTGCATTGTGGTTCTGGTTTCTGTGGCAGTGGTAAATATTAGTTTGACTGAATCTGGTGTTGATGATAGTGAGTTGAGCTGTGCTCATGTCTGCAAGCATCTGTGAGTTCATCTGTAAGCTGGGGCAGTGGTGCCCTTGGTTGTGTGGATGCTTTGAGTCTGGCCACAATCTCCATCCTGTAGTTCAGCTGCATCTTCTACCAGAGGCGACTCATTACTCATTATTATTATTCCCATTGTGGCGTAGCCTCTGGATCTCCAGATGTTACTGCGCGAGGCAACCAAGTACTTCATAGTCAGTGTAAATGTGGGTCTTCTGCTTATCCATAGTTCCCATATGCACTGGCTATAACAGCTCTTACTGGGTCAGCTGGTATTACATCAATTCCCTGTCTTGTTACAGACACATACATGGAAACTGAGATGTTCTCGGTTGGGGAACAATGACGTACTTCTCATCAGTATGTCCTGACATCGAGCTTGTTAAGCCAGAAGATGTCCGAGCCAGTATGGCAATAGTTAACAACTTCAACAACTACTGGACTAAAA
>NW_005187600.1:1084737-1108119 GCF_000239375.1 Pundamilia nyererei
ATATATGGTTATATCGACCAGCCCTAAATATATGAACAATCTTCAGGCTTTCTTCTTTGCTTTTATCCTCGAATTCAACTGAAGGAGCTAGAAAAGAGCCGCTCAGATAACACAGCATAGCCAAAACACCAAACCTGTAACCTCAATAGTCATATTTAAGTCAAACACATGCTCCTCCCAGCAGTGCCAATGTGCTTCACATCAACTGTGAAGGAAGCTGCTCACCCTGCATGCTAAATGGTGTTTACTAATTTAGCAAAGACTGAAGTTTTCAACCATTTAATGCACGTAGGTAAACGTAGCCTTTGTGTCAGAGCTCATGTATTTCTACTCTATAAATACAGATACAGTTATCACAACAAACAAAGTTCTGGTTCCTTCAGTGTCAGACACATTATAGTGAGGTTCACCATGAACATGACCACTGCTGATATCAATCTGACCCTAACCCACCCGTGGGTAAACCAGCCTTAAATATAACAATTTACAACCTGCAATGAAGACTTGTCATTCTCTCAGTGGAGGCTGTCTTCAAGATAACGTGAGCAGAGTTTTGTCTGTACTGCATAGTGGAGTTCACACAGACACAATTACACTCTCGTTGTTAGTTTGTGCTCTTTGCCAAGTGTTAACTAATTAGATGTAGTGTTTAATTGAAGCTAAAACAAACTTACTTAAATAATCAACCCGTGTATTTGTTAAACAAGCTGTAATTGGTAGGTAATCATGTTCGTTTAAAAAGACACCACCTGAAGTACGATGGAAAAGAGATGGAGGACTCTGTGTTTAATTCTGCCTGATCCTACTGATCCCGTCTTCCTCACTAAACTGCTAAGATGCAAATCACCTTGGAGGTCGGGGATCAAATATTACCTGACGGGGATTAGAGTGATAAACAAGGCTGTGTTTAAGCAGCGTGGTTCCTCCCTTTCACAATCTGTCTGTTTGCTCTTTGCAGCTTCCTGTACTGCACAAGTTCAGAGAGCAGGTTTTTCTCTACATGCTGTAAAGTTAGAGCAATCAAATTCAATTTTTTTGTAACACAGTAACACAACAATCAGCTGATTTGAAATTGTGCGCTCAGAGGAGGAACTGGTGGACTGATCTACACAGCAACATAGACATTACACTTTTACTGCACAAAAAGACAAGAGCACGAAATACAAACTGTCCGTAACCAAACCAGTCCCATTATGCTGCTAACACAGCTTTGACTATTTGCTAGCATCTGCACAGACAGCATGCTAACGCTAAGGCAAGCTGTTTCTACATATTCACGTTTCTAAAGTAGAATCACCTTTAAAGTGTCTTTGTGGGCTGGATTTCATCTTTGCTTTGTGTTTACATGTAAAACTGGTGCATCCTGATTCTGACAGGGGTTTGTGTTGGTGTGTAAAACTGTAGTCTCAGGTTTATCGTGTTCATTGGTGAGTACGGTGAAAGTAAAGTAATGCTTTTAAGAAAATTAACAAGTAATGTGTAACACTTTTGTTTTTTGAGTAATGACCACAACTAACATGCGTGTAAAGCACCACTGTAAACACACACATATACACTGATAGCAGACTGCACTGGTGCTACTTACCATCTTGGGGTAAGGCTGACGACCGTATGAGAAGATCTCCCACAGAAGAATGCCGTAACTCCAAACATCTGACTTTGTGCTGAATTTCTGCCGGATGAGGACAAAAATGTGCAAAATGTAAAGCAGCTTTCTATTAGGACATACTTATTAAATCAGTTTAGTCCTTCCTGTCTTTAATTTGATTGATTCTTTAATTTGATAAGCAATATTTTAGAATTTATCCAAAAAACATGTAAAAGACGAGCATAGTGCATTCCTTCTTAAACTGACCTCTTTCTTTAGCGCTTCAGGTGCCGTCCATTTCACCGGCAGTTTGGCTTTATCTGACACCTTGGAATCCACTTTGGTTAGGCCGAAGTCGCTCACCTTGGCTACATTGTCATCAGAAATTAGGACATTACGAGCTGCCAGATCTCTGTGAACCAGCTTCTTTGACTCCAGGTAATCCATCCCCTCACACACATCACTAACAACAGACACACACATATAAAAAAATATTAAAAATACACTATTAAACACACACGCTGTACAGCAGACTGATTAACAATCTGTGCACTGATGCACACACTATAGATTTTGCTAATGAAAGGCCATTTTTGATGTTCACACTCACAGAGAAAAGCGAAGCAGCTGAACAGAGTTTACAACCGAACGCCCCCGTGTCCTGAGAAAGTTAACGAGGTTTCCCTGCAACAGACAAACACGCAGCGCTCAAAAAAGTCAAATCAAACAAAGTGTGTAATGTTCAAACATACATATTAAATATGGGAGAAAGGCTGAGGCTGTCAAAGTAGACCCAACGTTGCAAACGATGACGTTTTCATGTTTCCTCACCACCTGCTGCACAAAAGCTTTTTGCACCACATTTATCTTTAGTTGCTTAGCCCAGCTGTTTATTTACACCAGCACAGCCTGAAAATGAACTTTCAGCGTAACAATCAATGAAACGATCTGTGAGAAAACAACCTGAAGCTCCCCACCGGTGACTCACATACTAGTTTTACTTCCTCTATGTTTCACAGTTATGCTGACTTTAGCTTTATCGTTGCCTAATATTTATTTACACGTTATTCATGCCTTTGGCTCATCTACGCTTGACTTTTGTAATTCACTGTTTTTCACTCTAGTTCAAAATGCTGGAGCTAGACTTTTAACTGGTGCTAGAACCAAGATTGTATCACTGATACTGGTTTCCTGTTCATGTTAGAATTCAGTTTAAGATTTTCTATCATTGGTTTTGAAAGCTCTCAGTGGTCGGACCCCCCCAATACCATCTCTCTTATTCACTTTCTCAAACGCAGCTGCAAAACGGTGGAACCAGCTCTACGTGTCAAATATCGCTGTTTATAAATCTTGCTTGGTAATCTATTGACTAAAACTGCGACCGGTGGTTGTTGTCTTCCTTCATATATGGGGCCAATGATAAACTGCTAATTGTAAACATGTTGGATGTACCTTAGTCATGAGCTCTGTGACAATGTGAAGCCCTTTGTGAAGGATGACTCCCAACAGCCGCACCAGATTTTTATGCTGCAGCTTCCTGGAAGAAGTGAGTCCACGTTAAAAATAAGAATTTAGCAGCATAACGGGAAATGTAAGTGCAGGCTTACAGAGACATTACATTTAAAACAAGATCACAATGCATTCATTCTTTTTCACTCGTGTTGTTTTCAATATTGTCAGAATTTGCAGAAATCTTGGGACTCACGTCATAACTGTGGTCTCCTGCAGGAACGCCTGAGCTGTGACATCACATTTAATGGTCTTCACTGCCACCCTCTGGCCCATGTACACCCCTTCATAAACAGCTGGAGGTTGAATCACACACACGCCGTTTAACCAACCTATTGCATCTTTAACTATCTGCCGTTCCTGATGCTTTTTAAAGGGAAATTAAAACCGAAAACTCACCACCAAACTCCCCTTCGCCGATATTCTCTCCCAGAGTGAGCTTCTCAATGTCCAACAGCCATCCATCTAAAATGAGCACATACGTAAAGAAGATAACCTCTCACGCATGTTTCCATTATCATTGCTATAAATACTTCACATACATGACTCATCCCCACACAGCAGCTCACCTCTTTTCTTAGGAAGCACATACTGATGTTAAACTTACTTTTAGACAGCTCCAACTCAGCTGACTTGGTTCCCTGTTTCTGTTTGGGTTTCAGAAGAGTCGTAGCGATCGAGCCTTTGTTCTTTGAATAGAACTGCAAAGATGGAAGATTCAGTCAACACAATTTCAGCTTTTTATCTTATTTTCCACCCCATGTGATCATGCTTGGTTTACCTGTGAATTACTGACTCATTAAGATCAAGTACATTTTTGGGGGGGTTAAGATGGAAAAATCTCACTTAAACTTGAACAGAGAGCTGTGAAAAAATAACTCATCTTAGTAATTCAGGAAACCTAAATGTGGCCACAGCTGTAGGTTTAAGTGCAAACACATAAAGGGCAGTCCTATGAATAGACTGCACTCCACAAAGAGCAATACTGAATTAAATCCAGCACTGAACTCGATGTATTATACAAATATAATAGATTATGTGACATACTGCTCTATGAGCACCGGACAAACAATCCAGCTCAAATATTTGGCCGTTCTTCCTTTTCCTGCAGGAGTAAGTCAGCTGGTCTGACTCAGGCCTGGAGCCATCTGTAGCTCTCTGATAAGCTGCTGAACGAGCGCTGCCATCTCTGTGGAGTCTCCAAACTGACTGCACCCTCACACAAAGACCGGCTCAATGCTGATAAACCATAAAAGGGCTGAATTTGATTATCTCATCCTGATTTTGACACGAGAACTAAATATATTTTTCCTCTGCTGTCACTGATGATACACTGATGAGGCTTCAGGCTGACAAACAGCTTGAATACAGCAGGCCTGCAGTGTCTATTAAACGGAGACTGAGACAATAATACTGCAATGAATTTTGGTGCACACGTTCTTCTCATCTTAGGGGATTTTGATAGCACTCCTCTTTCTCTTCCTTTCTTGCCAGCATTCCCATCGCCCTTATTTTATGGTCAAAGCTAATTAGCTGGTGCTAACTAGGAACACTGGCAGTGCCACATTACTGTTTCCCTCAAGTGCAGGCTCTTTATTTTGGAAAGGCTGAAGTGAGGAAATCATCCAATTTTTTATTTAAAAAAAAAGCTGAACAGAACGCCAGTCAGGTGACTTTCCCCTGGGGAGAAGGAGGCATGAATTGAATTATGAGTGGACGGTTAAGCTTGTGTCCTCCTTCCAGATAATTTCATAAGCATTACTAGCTGAACCCCCAAGGCAATTTTAATTCTGCATGCACTTTAGGGCGGCTGGATCTGCACCTCCAGCTGTGCAACCTTGCATTGCATAATGATAATTAAATGATCTTGAATGTTGTAAATCGATAAACGGTGCAGAGAGTGCAGGCGGATCTGTCAGAAGGTGGACTTAATAAACTACATGCAGCTCTTTCACATATAGAGTCGTATCCACGTTAAACAGAATCTGTAACAGAAACGTGTCCAGTGAGCTCATTTCCTCCTACCTCTATCATATCGATGAGGTTGTAGAAATACTGGGTTTTATCGATGGTCAGCTTGTTGTCCTGATAAATGACCCTGTAGTGAATGACCTCTCCGGAGATGCTCACGCACAGGACGTAGTCGCCAGGATGACGGATGCTCTCTCGCACCAGGAACAGGCCATCCTCGGCTGGCTGTAGCTTAGACACAGCTTCTGGACCGGAGATCTTTCCGTGAAACCAGCTGAGGAAAGACAACGCACGCTGAGTCGCATAAACTAATCGTTCCTCGTGAACGTAATGCCAAATATGACATTTTTTAAATCACTCAACAGGCAGGAAGTGGTTACATACATTTATCAAGCATTCAGGTATTAACATCTCTGAAAAAGGAACTTGGGGTGAATACTCCAGAGACCATGTTTGTTTGCATGTCTAAGATGTGTGATCACGAGTTAAGGGCTGACCACAATGGAAACTAAATAAAGAGACGAGCATCACACTGCATGTGATCGCTGTGAAAACAAGAGGGAAACACACCCACGTGAGCCCTCAGTACCTTCGTGTGAGAGAAAAACAAGGTGACTTACGGCATGAGGCTGAGGCTGGGGTCGACTCGCAGAGCCTCTCTTTCACGCACATTGGTGGCGTTGAGGATTCCTTCTTCTCCTGTGGTGTTGTGTCTGGCTCTGTAGCATCCCTTCTTCTAGGAAAGAGCAAAGTTCGCTTTATCAGTTTCAGTTTCTTCCAAATAAAAATCCTCTAAAGCTCTGCAGCATCTGTAAAACATGACGGTGAGTGACGGTACCGTGGTTGTGTCAACAATAGTGAGGATGTCTCCTTTGCGGTACAGCAGTTCTCCAGGTTTGGGTTTTTTGTGATCCCCCTTGGCTACACACTGAGTACCGGCAGCCCAACTCATCTAAGGAGGCAAAGGAAAATTATGAGAAGGGCACTGACCCATGACTGTGAGTCACACTTTGAGTTTGCTTTGCTAAACTTGCTGTTTTAGGACTCACAAGTGTTATTGTACGTTTTTACTTGTCGTGTATCGTAGTGATGATTTGTGAGACCACTGAACAACCAGCATAAAACCAAAGCATTTGAACACATCTCTTTTGGACACCCACAGCCCGTCTTGGTTTGGTGGTTGGTTGTCGACTTTATTCTGGTCGGCGTAAAAAATACACCAACAAAATGAGAATTTCCTTTTTTTGGAGGTCGGATCTTTTGGCCAAGAATTTTAGTAAATATATCTACCGGCGACAAATATTGGACCTCCATGAAATGATCAACTGATTTCCTTTTATTGACCAATGACCTTTGCCTGATTTCCATCAGAATTAAATGTTATTATCTGCTACTGGTATCTGCAAAATCTGAGAACGATATCTTGAAAACTGTGGACAGACTGCGAACAAACAGACAGAGAAACAAATGGAAACGATGACAGACTCCCTCCGTTTGGGGGAGAATGATAGCCTACGCATCAAGTTCTCAAAGAGTTTGTGACATATGAGCATCATTTTTGAAACACTGCATGGTAAGGTAGAGAAAACATGAGTTAAGAAATTTAAGTTTTCTCGGTTGACGTCATCTCAGGATGAGATGAGAAGTCTTGTTCGTAGCATTCCCAGAATATTTAATTTTGTCTAATAAAATATTAACATTTAGTGTCCCTGTATTGATACAATATTGCCACATTATGATGTATCATTTCTGTCCCCACCCTGAATAAATATGAACTCTGACATTTTGCACTGCCAGTATTTCCATCTTGCCTTTGTTCATTTGTTCAAATAAGGTTAAAATCATGACTATTGAAGTGCTTAAATGGCAGTATTGTTAATGTAAAAGGACACATGTGATTCTCTGTTCCTTCATGCAAGTTCCTGATATTTCCAAAGGTTTTACATCGATTAATGCTGTTTAATACATTAAAGCCAAAAGATTCCTGGACACATTTGACAAAGCCAATGTCCTAATTCAAAGCAAACTAATGGCTCAGTCATACAAGCAAAAACAGGACAACACCTTGCATAAACAATTAGACAGATTAATTAATTTTAAAAAAATAGATATCTGTGGCTGTGTGCTGATTGTACTTAAATTTGTCACATTCATCCAGTTGATCGCAAGATAACTGCACAGGTCGCCTGACAGGAGGAAACCTTTCTGCAAACAGTCGCAGTCTGACTTGGACTCATTCTCTGGGAGACTGTTGAATAACTGCTGTTTAAATTATAAATGCAGACAGATTCTCAACATGTTGCGGTCAGTTTGAATGAGTCAGCGACTGAGTGCCAGCTGGTTGTATTCAGGTTGTATCCCTACAGAACAGGAAGGATGCTGAGAAACTTTTCTGTGTACGTAGACAGTAACAGATATGTGATTTCTGACAGTTTGTCACAGTTTACGGCTGTATTACCAGGAACGCATTGCGTGTGATTGCCAACTTGACCTCATTCAAACGGAGATTGATATCAGACTGACTCGATGTTATGGCAGATTTAGTGACAGAGTCGGCGGTGAGCTGGTGCCAGCTCTGATATTTATCATCTATTTCTGTGAAACACAATAAAGTCCATGACATTATTTGTAACGGAACTGCATGTTACATTTTTAAAAATATATATCAAAAATGAGAAAAATCTCATATGAAACTCACTGAGAAAATTGCCCGTGGAGCAATACCGCAGAACTCTATCTGCAGCAGTATCAGAATCACCAGGACTACTTCAGCTCGTCCTGAATCCTTACACGCACATATAGAATTCAAAATAGTGCTGAAGTCACTTTATTGGGGGAAAAAACCCTTTTATTAGTTCATAACGCACTCAAAGGGTTTGGCCACCAGTGCATCTCTGAGTTGCGCAGTCAGACCTGAGCAGGTTGAGATCTTTTAACTGTCCCGAGAATCAGATCTCAGCTGAGGGCGCTTTCGGTAATTTGGCGCAAGCTGCCTGCTGATCCGAGGTCAGTTACATCTGTGTTTACGGTTCAAAAGATTTAAATTCTGACAGGCTTACAGTTCATAACTGTGTGTTTGTGTTGACTTGTATCCTACTTGTTTGGTTTATTGCCTGACTACACGGTTTGTGGTTTTATGGTTTACGTGTAATTAAATGTGCCGTATAAATAAAGCCGACACTCGGGTGTAAATTTGGATTAAGACATGAGTACTTAGTACATACTTTATCAATCACATTAGCGTTAGCCTATAATCTGAAATACAGCTGCACACATCTGCAGTACGTACCTTTGCCATCAGCAGGGCTGGCTGGATAATTCTTTGAACACCTGGCCGAGCAAACAAGGTCTCCGAACAGCCAGGAAAGATAAAAAGCGCCGTCTGTCCTGTAATAAAACGCAAACAGATGCAGTACAATTCAAAGCTGCTGTTCGATAAATCCGCCTCTGTCGAAGTCAAAGCCAGAAGATGAACGCCCAGACAGCGCCGTCCGTCCGAGTCCTCGTCGGCATAAATGTTTCAGTACCTGCGGCTCTTTGGGGAGATGCGGAGAGCCTCTCAGCAGGAGAAACCACCAGACTCCAGGCCTCCTCAGCGGGCACTCTCCGTCAAACTTATTTTCGGCCGAATTTCTTCATCGTCTCCAGCCCGTCCGCAGCCGCTCCTCGTCTTTATTCACATCTCAGAGCCTTGTGAGCGCTCGCGGTGGCGCGCGCTCAATGTCCGCGTGAACCACTTCCTCAATATTTAGGAAAGCGCAGTTTGAGACACAGCGACGCTTTTTATTACATCACAAGACAGAAAAAGCCCGAAGAGTGTTTTTTCCTCTTTATTTTTAGTATCTCCCCTCAACTTTAGGCAACACTACAAAGACATTCAAATAATAGGACAGAGAGGTTCACGCTTCCCGTTTCAACGATACAAAAAACAGACCGCAGCATCCCTCGGAAATAAAATAAGCAAGTAGCATACTGTGATGCTGTTGGTAAATGAAGATAAAACTAAAAATGCGCATCAACTCTGAGCCAGAGGTGCGTAAAGCGTCGGCTCCTTTGTCTCTGTGACATACCGCTCATCAGGATTCAAACCAGACAAAACCCATAATTGTTCCTCTTAATCAGTAATACATAACATGAGGCAGGCACAAGGAAGAAAGTCAAAAGGACTATAACGATTTAGTCATTTCAGTAAGTATTCAGTCTCATTTTCTCTCTTCTTCTAACCATACTCTGGAAGAAAAAAGATTACTAGGTAATATTATTTAAATTATACAATTATGGCTGCATACAGTGCTTCAGTCCCTCAGCATGCTACTGAACTGCGCCAAGGAAGATTTCTCCCTTCAGAGGCAGATTAACTATCACCAGAGAAAGCCACCTTTGGTGGGCCGGTTATTTTAGACTTATTTGGAAACAGCGGGGATTTTTTGTGTGTGTTACCTTTAAGCAAAGTAAAGATCACTTCATGTACTGTGCTCGCTCACTCTTATCTGACCTCCCTCACAGTTTCAAAGCTTCCTGCCCACTTTTCACAATCTTAGAAACCAGTTTCAGCAGCAAATATTCTGCACCAGTGTTAATTCAAGAGTCGGGGTGATAAAACTGAACTCGCCCGAAGAGCAGCAGCGTCCAGCTTTTTCTTCACGGAGAAAAGCTGCAAATAAAGTTTAAGGTGCTGATGTTTAAACTGCACTGGAGGCTTTAACATCATAGCAAACAACACAACGGCACACAAATTAGTGGTGGTTCGTATACTGCGGGTAAAAAAAGGAGTTTACTCCCTTTATTCACTCCGCACACTGAAATCAGAAGGAATTGCAACCAATCGTCAGTCCCTTCCCTCCTTCCGAAGCTTCATCCCCCACAGTTTAAGGGTAGATGTGTAACATGTAGAGTCAAAGTTATATTTGTACGTGTATAGCTGCGTGTTAAGATTGTTTTTCGAGAAAAGAAAGAACGTTTAATGTTGTGACATTCTACCAGTCTCTAAACTAGTAAATGCCTCTGCTCCGGAGGCAGAGGTCAAGCACTCGCCGCCTCTTCCTTCTTGTCTTTTTTGCCTTCCCCCTCGCCTTCACCCGTCTCGCTGACATCCCGTCGACGCTTGCGGTTACGTGCGCTGGCCTTGGATGCTGGCAGGGACTCCATGCCCAGGACCTTGTGGATCTGACGGAAAGCAAGCAGCCGCAGAGCATGCTGGGAACAGAGAGGATACAATCGATAGATAGACAAAGTTAAAGTGCTTACTAAGAGCCTCATACTATGAGAGATGCTTATACATAATTAACAGTGATAAAACAAAAAATAGAGTAAAAATTACGTTTAAAAAGTGAGACTGATACTGTGTGAGAGTCGTGCAAATTGCATTAATATATAATATGCACAATAAGAAAGCATGAAGGTATAATAGAGAAACACAGGTGTGTTCACCTGTCACAGAACGAGAAGTTATTAGTTTTACAGAGGATGTTATGAACAACTTCCTGAATGTTCTTTATGGCAGTGGGGTTGAACATGAGAAGTCTGAGCAGGAATGGGAATCCAGTACTCTACTTCCTTGGACTTATTAGCCTGCCTGCCTGTGAATCCTGCTCACTGGTTCCAGTTGTGCTACAATCAGTCGATTTCAGACGCATCAGAGGAGAAAAATATGGACATTACTTTTATTTTTACTGCACAAAGGGACGACAGCACGATGGCAAACTGAACCCAGGACAGAAACAACTGCATCGTACTGCTAACACACACAACGTTGGCTCTTTGCAAGCATCTGCACAGACGGCATGCTAACGCTAAGCTAGCCAAGAACCCAGAGTAAAAGCTGAGCGAACGCCGACCCCGGGCTGCAGCTCAGCTTCTACCTGTTGGTGTTGCTAAAGTAGAATCGCCATGGCGATCGCATTAAAGCATCTTTGTGCTGGTTCTTATTTTTGCTTTGCGTTTTCCCACCTAAATGCTAAGACAGAGGTCACACATGTGTCCTCATTAGGACAGGGATTTGTGTTAATCTGCATGAATGATGAACGCAACGTCTTTTTGATATGTTGCTTAGCAACGGTGACTCTCAAAGCGGAGCGATAAGACAACGAGAAGGGACTGAATCAATATTGGAATCGGGTTCGCTAAATTCCCATCCCTACTTGTTAGTGCCTATGATGGTCTCAGGTGTACAGCTGTGTGTGGGTACCTGTGCACTGGCAGTGACGTCCTCTCTCGCTTGAAGTTCCATGCTTTCCAAAGCATCTGTTGGCTCCTTCTCACAGGGGTCCATCAGACCTGGTCCGTCTGAGTGAAGGGAGGAGAAAGAGAGTTAATCGCTATTTTGTAGCAGCTCAAAGGGAAGCAAATGCGACTAAGTTCTGCACGTGGCATTCATCGACTGCTTTCCTTAGCGCGTGTGTGTGTGTGACCTGGCAGCAGGATGCCGGTGGAGATGCACTCCAGGACTCTGCGCATTGCCTCCCCTGGACTAAGTGGGCCTGTGGCACTGCTGATAACCTTCTCCACCAGCAGCTCCATCGCCTGGAAGAAGAAACAGTCAAATGGAAGAAGACATCACATGTCACGTGTATACTGTCGTACTACCTGTCCATTAAACACCAGCTTAGGACATTTGAAACTATCGCCTCCCACACAGTCCAATCGAGTCTGACCGAGTTATGAATGCTCAGCATGCTTTGCATAATGTTCCTTCGTAGATCGACCAAGCAGACAAACAACAAGACAAATGAAAGAGAGAAAACCTCATCAATAAGCAAAAACAGGATAAATGAAGCCACTTACCCAGCAGGGGATCTTCCCCCAGGTGGGAACCCGCTGACATAAATCTCTCAACACCCGAATGATGATCACACAGGACTGCAGACCGTTGGCACGAGCCTCCAGAAACAAAGCAGACAAAAAAGCCTATGCAGTCATGTTCAAAAGGATGTCTGAGGATATAATAAAAATATCAGCTTCTAAATTATTTACATGCAACCTGAGATGGACAACAACGCGACATATTGCACAGTCATCACTTATTTAACAAAAAAAACTAAAAGCAATGACTCAGTAGATTGTAGAAACATATTTAGCTTCAATAAATAGAAGTGGTGGCTTTCTGTATGACTTTGTAAGTCTGCTGCGTGGGAATTTTTGGTGCAACGTATCTCGATGTTCGCTGGTCTGCAACGCTGCAAAGCTAAGCTCGTGTTCTCTCTGCAGAGAAGAAATGTTCTCGAAACAAGCCGTACCACACTTTTTCTAACTGTACGGTCATGAACGTTAACATCTCACATGCTGAGTGAGGCCTGCAGAGTCTGAGGTGTGGCTTATGGGTTTTCTGCAATTTCTGAGCATTGTACGTCTGAATGCTTCCATTACAGTTCAGTTATATCGGTAAAGCTCTGAATCGCAACAACAGCCTCTTGCAGCCGTTTGTAGAGAATCACCTTCCCTTCTTATACTGGACCAAGTGTACCTGTTCATCTGTCGCAGACACCGAGCGTGCTCAGACGCTGCACCCTGCATTTGGTTTTCTTTTCTTTCTTCAACTACAGCTGCTGTGATAAAGGAAGGATGGGACTTTTGCCCAAAGATACAGTCTGTCAAACCAAGAAAATGTCTCATCATGGTAAAGTTATCTGGTTAAACAGAATTACTCCTGTGATGAAACAGAAACTAGAACACTTATCACTGCAGAGGAACAACACAGAGCGATGTGAAGCACCTGAGAAGTAACGAAACAGCAGCACAAACCACAGAGAGAGCAGCCAGTGGGCTGGCAGCATCTTCCTCTTACCAGAAACCACTGGTGAAACAAAATCTCACGATCTGTTTCACCAGCACCTTTATGAACATAGCTCAGAGATAACGGCATGTCATGGGAAAAGCCTGGGTGGCAGCCTCGCGTGCTTGAAAACAAAAACAGGCGATTCAATCCCGGCTCGCAGCTCCGCTCATGTGACCTCAGCAGCTTACAAACAGCGTGGGGCAACGTCTCACACACCTTGACCGCCGCAACCGGAAATGACCCAGATTTTGTTTCATGCACCGGCTCATCATGTGACGACTCGCATGATTAACTGTGGATCAACGACTCTCAGAGGGGACCGCTCGGGAGCCGCTCGGATGACACGTGAAAATCTCTTCGCGAATCAAAAAATAAGTCCAACTGCCTTAATTTCAAACACTCGCCACGGCCATAATCACTAAAAGCTGCTTTAAGTGTCTTTCATTTAACTGCACAGCTTATCAGAACAGTTAAAGGGAAACTGAACGTACACACACACATACCTGAAACCATTTGGCATGGCGCAGAGCAGCTAGATATTCCAGGCATTTCTTCTTATTCAGGAGATCAGGAGGATCCTTCTCAGCCACATCTGTAGGAGATAACGTACTGACTTCATGACTTACAGCCAAACCAGCACAAAGCCCACATACTGACTGCACTACCTAAGTGTAGGTGTTGTATCTCTTGACGTACAGTCACTGATCAGAGATGTAAGAGTGAGAGTACCTCACAAGGAGAAACATTTCCATCAGTCCTTAAATTCTCTGGTTTGAAGTTGATGAATGAGAAAATGAATGAGGGGGAAAGATGAATGAGAAGGGAGGCATCGAATAAGAATACAGGCACGTGTAAACCAGGAGGAAATCCAAAGGATGCTTTTTACATGACGACTAATTCCCGCTCAGTTTAATGCAGACTTGTGTACGCTCACAGTCCGAGTGCTGCTGTCTTTGGTGAAACTCTGGTGGACTTTGAGGCATGGAGAATTAAAAAAACCTGTATGCTACAAAGCCCACCGAAGCTGGTTTTCCTCCCCCTGCACATACTCATGCCACTTTATTAGGTATACCTCAGCAGTACTGCGCTGGACCCCTTTTGCTCAGCCGCGACTCTTCATAGCATAGATTGACTAATGTGCTGGAAACATTGCTACAGTTGCTGCAGATTATCAGGTGCACATTTACGAGGTGACTCCCTTTGCACCACATCCTCAAGGTGCCCTACTTCTACTGCAATCTGATGGTTATGGAGGTTATTTGAGTACCATGCACTCGCTGTCATGTTCTGCTGAAAGCAGCAATCAAAGCGCGCCCACAAAATATCCCCTACCCCATTACACCACCAGCCTAATGGGGTGGGGGCATAATGTGCACTGAGAGGTGCTCTTCTGCACACCGTGTTTTGGTTTTCGTTTGTTTTTTTAAATTTAGCGTTGGCTTCCTGTTAGCTCGAGGCAGTCTGGCCATTTCTCTGAGAACCCAGAGAACTGCTGAATCCCAGCAGATCAACACTTTGTGAAATGCCCAAACCAGTAAAACCATTCCCTGTTCAAAAGTCACTTAAGTCACCTGTCTTCCCCGTTCTTGAGTTTCTAAATATGATTGGCTAATTAGATATTTGTATCGTTGAGCAGCAGAAAAGGTGTACCTAATGAAGTGGCCAGTGAGTGTAATTCTGTCTCGCTACAATTACAAGAAAAAGAAAATATTTAAACACAAATCTGTGTCTTTCTTCGAGTCCTGATCAGACAGCGGTCTTATTATTCAGTAATATTAATAAGTATTAACAATCTTCCAAACTGAGGAAGTGAGAGAAACTGGCACAAAGTGAAAAACAGCAAAATCCAGTCAAAGTGCAGCACACTCCCACCAGTGATCACCAGACTTTTAGAAGTTTTCCATCATGGACTCGGAGCTGTGACTGCTGGATTTCCCCTGTTTGCCTTTGACGTTGGATGACTAACAAAAAGTTACTAAAAAAAGTGTCTGATTATATCTTTTTGAACTTTTTAACTCAAACTTTAGTTTGGAAAGTTTATCATTCTGTAACAAATGTCTCAACTTTGGTTCCGCACTGCTTGGTTTCCTTTAATCTGTCCTAATTGTCTTTATAGCTAAGTAATCAAGCAGCCATAGGGACAAAAGTAAGGACTGTCACTATTTTAGGACAACATCAACGTCAATAAGCAAACAACAACAACAAAAACAAGAAGATGAACGCAATTAGTCGTGGAGTGACGGAGCCTGTGTCTGTGGTGGATTTAGATCGTGAAGAAAGAAAAAGGACAAAAAAGGTGGAGAAATTTTGAGGACATTTTTAAGACTAGCCATCTAAAAATGACACATGGTGGTCTTCTCCAGAGCACTCCAGATGAGGTTACTGATGGCTGTAATGAAGTAATACTGGGGCTTTCCACACTTCCATGTTCACTAGAACTGTAGCAACAACAAAGGAGATTAGCTTTCTCACAGGGCAAATGCAGAACATAAAGCAAGCAACTTTTATTTTGAAGTCTACACTCGCATACCACCTCGAAAGACAGACCCACATTTATCACAGCTCTCAGAGTGGGAGCTCAGTGTCAGTGAACAGGAGGGCGATCCTCCTCTGAGAAGCTTCATAAAAGTGGGTGAACTTCTCAGTGGTATGTGTACTCCAGTGTGGCTTCAGACGAGCCTTCGGCTTGTCCAGGTCTGCTGATACAGAATCGGATGCACTGATCAACAAACCCAAACAAAAAAACAAAAGACAGCGGCCACAGAAAACATCTCTAACATGTTTTCCAAATGTGAAAAAACACATTGCAATGCTGACATTTACTGGAGCGGGTGGAGGAGTGTTTGCAACACAATGATCTTAGACAACTTTGTTGTTTTGTGGGGGGAAATAAATGCAACGCTTCGCTAATGTCAGCTTAAAATTCCTCGATCATTGTGAGGCGGCGAAAGGACACTCCAGCACCGTATCATCGATAATGCCACACGATGATGCAAGGATGAGACGCGAGGGAACGGGAAGTCGCTGGACCTCAAAATCCCCTCAGTGGTATCGTCGCAAAGACGGCGAGAGAAGCAGAACTGCACCGGTGTGTATACGTGAGGCTTTTTGTAAACGCTTATTTGAACCGTTTCCATCCTTGGGCATTATCTGGACAGCTCCCTGAAGGTTTTATCTGAGCATGTGTTCACAGGATAAACACACAGCTCAGTGGCACAGAAAGGTCGGAGAGCCCGGCTTTTGGTTCCCATGTTGTGGAAAAGAAATAAAGAAGTTGGGGACTATTGCAGCTGCAAAAATAAAAAATAAAAAAATGGGGAAATGAAAGGCGTGGGACAAATGAATGCGTGATTTAATTCTTATTTCAGGGGCTGAGAAAAGACAGAAAAAAGGAGAAATCTCGACTGTGGGCTTAGTTAAAAGTCCCACATGAATTCTTGTGTAATTTTTAAGCCTAAAAATTCAGGCTGCTATTGGGTGGAAAGGGAGGGGGCGGGGTCTCTATATATAAGTGTATTACACACATAGCCAACATTTGGTCGTCTGGTACTGAAAGCTTTGGCTTCTCTAACCTTTCTCAGCCGCTTTTCCTCCTGCCTGCTTGTCCTTCTCAGCAGCAGGGTCCTCCCTCATCAGCGGCGAGGTGAGAGATATGGTCACCTGCATTTTGGGCTCCTTGCTTGAAAATATCACGATGTTCGCCTCCTCGGGGTGAGCCTGCACCTCATACTGATCTTCAGAAAAAGTCTGCCGGTTAAAAGGACACTTGGGATTACTCACTACAGAGGAGAAGTGGCGTAGGGACAATGAATAGCCTTGTTTGGCAGTAATACAGGGACGGACTGAAATATTTTAACTCGACTTCTTTCTTTCTTTTTTGTCCCCTTCAAGACAATTTAGTTCCCTTATTTAGCTCAAAAGCTGTTCATCGACAGTAACTTTGTAGCCATAATGCTTATTAAAAGAAAGGGGCTGCTAAGGAAGAAAAGTCCCATCTCACTCTGTAGGGTTCAGGTGTCATAACCAGGCAGTAAGTCTAAAGATCAGTGAAAAGCACCTGCAGTCAAACACTCGTGGCAGCTACAGCAGGAGGAAGAAATGGTGAATAATTACAACACATCGCAACCTCGTTTCCTCTGTCTTGCGAACGTTACTCTGAAAGCAGCAACAATTTAAAAATGCACACTGGTCTTCCCGCTCGGCCTCTGGCAGCTCGGCCGTGAACATGAAAGGACCTCCCCCAAAGCCACAAATCACACAGTATCCCCACAAAGTTGTGTCTCTGAAATTGAACGAATTGAATTCGTTCATAGCTTTACTCTTTAACGCGACATTCAGCTTTTAAATTCTCGCTGCAAAGACGTTTTTAATTTCGTGCAGTCACGTTAAAAATAAAAGCACACTTTCTTTAGCTTATACAGCTTCACTTATCAGGACTTAATCTGGTCATTAGGTCTTAATTTAAACACAATCTCAGAATGACATCACATATTACTCAGTGTCAGTATTTATTTAACAAAACATTTATCCAAATGCAGAAGCTGTGCGTGGAAATCTTACTCCACCCTCGCTGCTTTCACAATAATTAGCCAAGTATGAAGCATTCATACGCGTCATCACAGTCCTCCCAGGAGCTCGGATACATTCATACGTCAAGACTCTACGGGCTTGAGTCAGCTTGTGAAATGTTAAAGTCTGTGTCAGTATAATTATAAGAAGCCTGAGTGCAGGTTGCCAGGAGACTCTTATCTCTAAAATCTTTTTGCAACGCTGCGTCTGAGGAAACCACATGACTTGGAACGAATTATCTCAGAGGCGTTTGACCACAATGCACAGCACCGTGTTTGATGAAAACCAAACGTATCAGCGAAAGCCCCTCAAACCAGCTGTTAAACGCAGCTGATGATTTGGGCTTGTTTCGCAGCCACAGCACTCAGGAAACCATGAGGGCAGATATACGTCCCCACAAAGGTTTCTCAGCTGTCCTGTCCCTCCTTGCTGTCCCCAAACTGAGAGCGTGGGTGTTAATATTGTTTACGGTACTGTTACTTTCCTTCTTGGTTAAGATGTCTTTTTGTATTTTATTACAGTCTTTTAACTGGACCGCACCTCGGTCGGCTGTGTTGGATTGGCGCCATCTGCCTGACCGCCAAAGCTTGCCCAAATATTGGAGTCGTGCAACAGGACAGTGACCCAAAGAGCAGAATGACTGACAAGAGAAGGTGCACAGACGTTAGCCTTAAGAGAGCTGTGCACAAACCTCAATGAGGTGAAGCGATGCTGGAAAGACGAGTGAACCAAAATGCCTCTACAATGACGTAAAGGACTGACAGTCGTACAGAAATGATTGAATCATAGGGTGTCCTACATGTTTCCACACTCTGCTTCTGCATTTTAATTTCATTTTTGTTAAACAGACGAACACGCGATGCACTACGACACGCTTTGTTGCTCATCCCTCTAAGGACACGAGTATTTTTATTACGTCCTGACAAGTATAACCGCGGCCCGGGTGTACTTTCCTCTTATCACGACTGTACGTGTGGATGACAAACTGCTCTTTTTTCTGGCTCTGGGGGACACGTGCATACAGTCACCTGCTCTGTACCTGATGAGCTGCAGTGGGATTGGTATTCGAGTTGCTAAAACCTCGTTTCCTCTTGTATAACAAAAAGTATTACAAGTGAAAACTTCCGGTTTTCTGTCTTTTTCTTGCACAACCGTGAAACCTCAGGGTCCAGGCCTTATGACTAAAGTCATAAGTCAGTGATGACAAACAATAAAATATCCACAGTGCCTGATAACTCGACTGCATATCGAAATATTTCTGTTCTGCTTTTTAATCCCACATACAGTAACTGTCAAAATAACTCAGGATCAAAGTCCCACGCATCACAGAAAGATGAAACCGTTGCCTAAAGCGTGTCTTTTGTGAGATTTGCTTACCGCCAGCTCCTTTGGCAGCTGCTTGGCGATGCTCTCCAGTAACGAGATGGTGGGTTTCTTTGCAGTCAGCAGGATGAGCTCCACATTTCTGTCTCCGCGAAGCAGCAAGCCTTTGGCCAGGATTCCCACCCTCATCACGCCTTTCAGCAGCCGGGCCGGGCTCTCGGTCCTGCCAGGCAGACACACAGACACAGGCTTTGATTTGTTTCTGTTCTTCTGCTTTGGGAACTATTAGAAACGCGCAGCACGTAAAATAAAAAAAAAAAAATCACATGCTGGATAAATGGGAATTATCTGCCAGGTTTTTACCCTTTTTCATCTCCTCCTTCAGCAGCACCATCATCAGTCAGTGCTTCCTTCTCCAGCAGAGAGTCTGACACCAGTTTCAGGGCTCTCTCCGAGTGGGAGACGATCCTCTGAACAGCCTGCAGCTCCTCTTCCACTGGGTAAATAGTGGAGTGCTTGGCCATGATGTGGCGGTCGTCGAGCGAGTCAGGACGCCGCACACAAGACTGAAGCGAGACGGGAGGAGGAAGTGGAATCAGATCTTGTTTTTCTTGTTGTTGTTGTTTTTCCAGGTAACAGATGAACAACAAAGATGCTGTTTCAATGCTCACCAGTAGAGGGGGCACTGGCATCCCGGGGCGGCTCATCAGAGGTGGAGGTGCCATCCTGCGTCTCTGCTCCCCCCAGTACATCTGCTCCTCCTCCACTCTCCTCCAGTACAAGTCCTCCTCATATCGCCTGCAGGAGGAGGAAAGGATTCGAATGCCATTCGTCAAGAATAATTTTTTCCAGCAGAGAGAGGCGCACGCTCTGTCTGCCATTAATAATACATCAGACTTATAAAAAGTCCTGCACCAAAATCTAGAGCATCGCCTAAGATTCAGCTGAAGTGAACCTGAGAATGTGAACAGGGAACTTTTTAATCGGGTGAAACGATGAAATCTGAAAAAGTCTGATTTCACTGTAACGTTTCTCTGGGGGTCAGTGATATCAGAAACATAACACGAGTGTAAAAATAAGATGAAAAAATTACATTTTTCCACGCATTCATGCAAATCTGCCAGTCAGCTACCTCTTTGGTTTTACCTGTACGCGTGCCCCCCCCAGGCTAACGTCTGACTCTGACCTCATCTCCATGTGCCAGCGCTGCTCGTCATCTCTCTGCCGCTTCAGCACCGCCTTCTGCTTCTGCTTCTTCAGCTTGCTCTCCTGCAGCTTCCTGGCCCGGTTACTGGGTTTGATCTCCACGGGAAGCTCCGGGTTCACTTTCTTCTACAGAGGGACAGAAAACATGTGATGAACATGTTCTCGTCTACTCTGTCTCTTCGCAGATTACCCGACAGCGTTTTTCTTTCCATTTCAAGTTTCCATAACGGACTTAAACCTCCGTTTGGTTCTGGACAGCTGAGATGGAACGACTCCGCTTAGAACCAGATTTTATACAAATCCATTTGAAAATGATTCTCATTTGATTTCATACCTCAGCGCTCTCTCTTTAGCACCACCCCATGTCCACTTTGTAAACGACGGTCCGTTATAATAGCAGAGACAGCAGGGTATGCTACTTTGTGGCTGACAAGATTAGATTAAGGTCTCGCTCAGTCGGAATCCATCACATCATATTTGGTGCTCAAAAACATCCATAAAGAAAATTCCCTGGCATATCTCAGCGGAGCTGTTTGGGAATCACAGCTAAACTGTCATTTACGCGCGTGCTATTACTTCACAACAGACACATGGTTTCAGTGAGGATTGTCAAACTCTGTTCCAGAATACGCAGCTTTGGCTCAGCAATGCTCTTCATTTCTACCTTGTATTGCAGCCTGTGCCTTCTTCCCTTCAGGTGCATGTCTTTCGCGTTGGGGTCATTGAAGCTGCACTCGCACAGTTTACAGTGGAATCGAATCACTTTTCCATCATCATTACGAACCTGAAAACGAAGAGAACTGGCATGAGTTTGAAACAGTAATGAAACCTTTATTAATGCAGCTCATAACGACGGGAAATGACGTGTAATGTTGTCACAATTAGGCTCCATGTCAGTCCTGATAACTGCTACAACAATCACCTTCACTAATATTAGAGATCTCTTGGTTAACCCGAATGCTGCTGTGTCCCATGATGACTGGAAACTTCCGGCAGGATCAAGCTTGTAAATATAACCTCACAGCATTTCACAGCTGCCGTCCGTCACTGGACTGCCATCAAACCCTTTTCCCGCCTACCTCTTCTACATAGTCATGTCCCACTGGCTGGATGTCTCCCTGGCCTCCAGCTCTGTCTCCATCCTCATCCTCGCTCTGCGGTTCCATCTTCTGGACTGACGGCTGCGCAGGCTCCTCGACCTTGGCTGCAGCCACCACCACCGGCGCCGCTGCTGTTGCTGCAGCTGCAGCGACAGTGCTGGCTGGCTTATTGGCTGTGAAGCAGGGCAAATGTTAACACTTTCAGGAGGTCGCTGAAGGCATACTCGAGGCTCGTTTAATGGAAGACGCAGCTCTTCTACTTCAAGTTTTAGAATATGCAGTAAGCGTTAAATGAAACGGCTATGGAGAGATACACGACTGACTAATAAACACTAAACATCGTTCAATGTGAACTCATTTAACGCAACCACAAAGAGAACACAGAATATTCCTTTTCTGTCCTTGCAGGTGACATTTCTCTGCAAACCGTTAAAGAGCTGTTAAATCTTCCTCATCTTATCGTTTTTATTCTCATCGTTTATTTTTACAGGTTCTAGTCATCGTATTGTTTGCATAGCGTGCCTTTGTCTTGTGCTCAGCGCTGTGCGCCGTCTAAGTCAAGTTGCTTAAAACAAATAGTCCCCACAGCTGCATGAATAGACTGCGCTTCATTTTACTGATTTATAGAAACTAAACACTACAGTTGCAGCTGCACTGCAAACGTGTTCAGTGTGAAATTGCATTTCAGTTTATTTTGTTTACGCTGGTACGATCTGCCTGCAGAGAGAAGACCACCCTGACCTCTGGCTCCTGGTGCGATGTTGGTTTTTAGTTCTAGTTTTATTTTAGTTGATTTTATCTTATTTGTAAATAAAGCGCTGTTTTAATTTTCATGTATTATGTGTTTTATTTAATGCCGTCAGCGTTAATCTCGGTAAAATGACGTTAACACCATAACTGCATTAAAGCGGCAAATCTCCGTTAGCGAGTTAGCGCGGATCGCCCCATGCGCGGGGCTGCACGGCGTCAACGCGTTAGCGCGGTTAGCTCGTTGACGGCGTGCAGCACTAGTTTTATTTTTTACTGTTTTGTTTTATTCTGTCGGTCTTAACGTATTTCCTGTAGAGCTCGTTGGTCCTGTGCTGGGGTGTTAAAGTAATAAAGGATCAGATATGCTGTCGATGAAGAGGCGCTACTTAGATCATCTGTGAAATCACCCAAAACATAAATATAGATTTAAACCAGACAAACCTGCTAAAGCAAATGTTTTTCCTTTGAATTATTTTTATTATGGTTGTTATTATTATCATTCTTAAGGTAAGTGTGCACTGTTCATCTGAATTAGTGAACACTGAATATTAACCAACATTTTATAACAGCTGAACAAACTTACAAATGACAGTTATTCTGGAAGGCGGGGGCTTCTTGACTGGTGTTGCTGTTTTAGCCGTGCTGTTTGCAGCCACCGGTTTGGGAGCTGCAGCAGGAGTTGCAGTGGTCGATGCAGAAGTGGAGGAGGACGAGGAGGAGGAGGAGGAGGGGACTGAAGGCTTCCCGGCTGTCGTGGTTGTGACAACTGGAGTAGAATTCACTAACACCGGCTCAGTGGAAGGTATAGGTTTCCCCAGCTTGGTGTGAAGTTTCACCACCTTTCCGAGGTCGACAAAGACAGACACAAGGAGACAGACCCATTTAAGGCTGCTGATACTTAATCCCACCCCAAATCCCTCTGGGAGGTTTTGTTCCAGGACTTGGCAGGTCAAGTGGAACATCACATGTGTACGCCACAGTCACGATCACTACTGAAAGCATGTCAGCTGCTTATTTTATTCCTTTAATAACAGCAAATATGGACAGACAGAAAGATGGGGAGAAAAGCCCCACAGGGATGCGTACCTTCTGATGTTTGGACCCACGGATATGAGCAGCATAAGCATCCACTCCTGTGCAGGAGACGTCACATAACTCACAGCGTAACTGCGTCTGGACCCCTCTGGGGCCGTTGCTGGGCCCCGTCTGCCCTCCAGACTTTAGGGCTGCTTCCTTTTTCTTGTGCTTCTGGCCCTCCAGATGCTCCCGGTACGTCTAATGCAGTAAATAAAGATGAAGCCAGTCAACAACACGAAGCATCTAAAACAGTCGTGGACGCTTTCATTGATATACACCTTTGAAACAAACGCTAATATTCTAACGTCTTTTTTTGCTTGTATTTTAGTGATTTAATACAAGGCATTATATAATTTAGAATTACCGTAATTGTCGGGCTATAAGCCGCTACTTTTTGCACAAGCCTTGAAGCTTTTAGTCAGGTGCGGCTTTTCTATGGATTGTCCGTGATTTTTGTCATATCGTAAGACGATTTGTTTTGTTTGTTCCGCTGTTGTACGGCACTACGTTGCCTG
>NW_005187600.1:1109997-1124182 GCF_000239375.1 Pundamilia nyererei
GACCGATACCGATACGTAATATCGGATCGGTCCATCTCTAGTACATATACCTAAAAAGTTATGCAAATATGTACCCATAACTTGTTTTTCAAAATATTAATAAAAGGGGTGTGTCTCCAAACAGCCATCTCTTTCCTGATTCGCTTTGTGCATATTCTCTTACATATGATAAGTCAACATTGAAACACCTGCGGATTTTAGTCAGGTGCGGCTAATGTATGTACAAAACAGGATTTTCCCCTGATTTTAGCTTGTGCGGCTAATATTCGGGTGCGCTCTGTAGTCCGGGAAATACGGTAATAAGGTGCTCCTATTTGGCGCTGTGTTACTACTACACAACTTCACTGCTCAGCAGCCTCCGTAAGCTTGAACACTGGGACAGGAACATATTCTCTACTGGCCCTACTGGCGCTCCAGCTCACTGCAGACTTCCAGAGTAGCAGGAGGACATCTGTTACTAGCTTCAAGGTCCTTTATAAGAAGGCAGCAAAATAGTCACGACAACAGCAGCAATGACTCATCTAATAGAGCCGTGCGGCCGCCGCAGATAACATGTCTAAAATACTGAAAACACATCAGGGAAGCTCCAGAAACACAAAATTAAACATGTTTTCCTCATTTCTGATGGCCTACCTGAGGGCCTGCACAGCTGATCTTGCAAATGTCACAGTAATGAAGCTGCGGCTGCTTGGGAGGCCCTTTGGGCTTCTGCAGCTTGCTCTGGTGAAACGTGGGCTTTTTGTAGGCGTTTCCAGTCGGAGCGGTCACCATGTTGCTGCCCGAGTTACTCCAGGACGAGCTGGTCAGCTGCTTGGGTGGCGGCTGAACGGGGGCCTGCGGCTGCTGCGGCTGCTGCGGCTGCTGAGGTTGCTGTGACGGCTGCGGCTGCGGCTGGGACAGAGTCTGCTGGGGCGGCTGATAATAGGTGGGGGTGGATGCCGAGGTGTAGCCGACTGAATCATAACCAGAGTAGCTAATGCCTGAGGGGTGAGAGAGCAGAGAGAGGGACACGAAAGCAAGCAGGATATGGGTCAAACAGTCAGCAGTCATTCAGGAAATAAGCTGCATTCAGTTTCATCCACTCTGCTTTCACATCTGAGCTTCAGCTTTACAGATGTCAGTGATGTAACACATCATCCACCAATGAAAGGCAAAAATTTATTCACTGTAAAATCATTTAGTCTGAGTTTGCTTTCATTTGAATAATCTGTGTAACATTTACCGTGTTTCCCTGTCAGCTACATTAGCTTCTACCTCACTTCTTGTTTTCCACATCCAACATGTCTGAGCTTCAGCTTTGATGAGTAATATCAGATTGTACGTAACTCAGCACGAATTAGCACGAGCCTGTGTGCAGTCACAGTTAAACGTGCAGCTAATTAAACAGGTTTTCTAGCTTTAGCCGATAGCTTATCGTTGTTCAGTTCTACCTGTAACAAAAACACATAAAAAGACATAACAACAAGTTGGCTGAAATGTTAGCAGCTTTAAAGCGCGTCTATAAACCGATGTTGACGTCACCTGAGTAGGAGGTGGCTGCGACGCTGGAGCTGAACGAGGAGCCGAGCGTGTACGACGAAACTGGCGTTAGAGGCTGCTGGACACTCGTGGACACTGGGTAGATGTTGTAGCTGGTAGACACAGAGCTGGAGGGGGCGAGGGGTTTCAGTGCTGTCACCTGCCTCTGGGGGGGAGGCGGCTGGTTGTACACAGTGGAGGTGGCTGGACTGTAAGCACTCTTCACTCCTACTGATACAGAAAAATGCGACAGAATTGAGGGGTGAAGGAAAACAGAGGAGCAGCAGCACAGGTGGAGAGGAAGGACAGAGAGAGCTGAAGGATATGAGTCATAGAGTTCGTGTTCAAGAGAGTTTCTGGCAGAGCAGGCAGGATCTTCATTTCACTAACAAATGAGTGGCAGAGACGTGCACACAGAGAACAGTGCAGACGTTTTAGGCACTTATCGGGCATAAGGCATTGTTCTGCATCACATCCGGCGTTTCATCTCTGTGCCACGCTCACAAAGAGTCAATCAATACATTTCTGCTTCAATGATTTCCAGGGACAAGGAACAAAATAAAGACAATAAAGCTGCCGAGGTTATCGGCAACTCGAAGGAGCTCAGGGGATGTATGTGAGCCATCGAAAGCTGCTATCTGGTTTTGAAGGACATTTATAGAAGGAAAAACAGCTTGTAGGGATCCGAAGATGCTGTTCATACGATCAATAACAGCTGCACCACCACAGCAGCATCCAGCAGTCATCAAAAGCCTAAAGGCTCGTGACATTTCTAGACTAAAGTATCACTGATGAGTCACAGGACGCTGCTCCCAATCGAGCCACTGCACCGAAAATCGAACCAAAGAAGAAGCAGAACTCGCTCAGCTGCTGGACTTTATTCTTCCAAACTGAGAAACTGTGACTGATATCGACGTCTTATTTAAAAGGAAAACTGTAACAAGGGCATCAAGAGCTACGTTAGATCACAGCCTGACTCGTGTTTCTTGGACACAGCATGCTATATTAAAAAAAATGACCACACTGGTCAACTTCCTGTACCAGTCAGTCTTTTCTTTTATTCACAGATCTTTGTTTCTTTATTCACTGAAACCAAATGAGGTTAAACTTCCACGCTGAACCTTTTTAATCGTGGAGAACGTAACAGGCTATGTGTCATGAAAAGTTCTCCCAGACGATGAATAGAGTTGAAAAAGTGAGAAATCATAGCAAAGAAAAATAATCACAGGTTCCCTGCAGGGAAGGCAAAGATGGTTTAAAATGAAATCAGCTGGTTTACATGCACCAACCTAATATGATTGTCCATAAGAAGCAGAAATCAACTCATTTTACACTGTTTGGACACTGGGAATGAAAAAGACTCACCAGTCTGGTAGTAACTCTCTGTAGGCGTCCTTTGAGCCGTTGCTATACTCGTCTGGTAGTACTGTTTATTGTCATAGGTAGTCACTGCAGCAGGACGCCCATAATTGTAGTTGTCCTGCTGGTGTTCACAAGAGAGCATCCAACCCACACATATTAAAACTTGAGCAATGCAGACAATTTAATCGTGCACAGATTCTCTCTCAGGTTAAATCATCTGAATTCTAAAATTCCTCAAAACAAAACCTGCTTTGCAAAAATCCGGCATGCAAAATGAAACAGAAGAGCAGAAATCATAAGAGAAGCGCAAAGAAACTGACCGTGTCTGAGTATACCTGGTACGTCTGTGGGGTAGTGGTTGGCTGAGGGGGATCGGGCTGTCTGTAGGTGTAGTCTGGGGGCGCCTGGTGGCTTTGGTAGGCCGGGTAAGGGGCCGAGACCACAGGCCGGGCGGCCTGGACCGGAGCTGGAGAGTATGAGGCGGTCACAGCGTGAGCCACAGCCGGAGCCTGCTGGACGCTGTAACTCGCTGTGGAGGGATGGGAGTAAGCTGGTGGAGGCTGGGTACTGCAGGACGGGAGAGGGAAGAAAGGAAGACGCGACATTTAAATGACTCAAAACATTCTGACATATCTTGTCACACCCACGCTGTCAGGTATTTATCACAGGAACGTGACAAACCAAGTATTCAGTCCAAAATATCCTTGTTAGCTGAAGCACAGACCACAGAGGTGAGTCACTAACATCAACATCCGGTGCAAAAAGGAAACCGCTATCACTTATCTTAGTTGTTTAAACTGCAGCCAAGAAACAGCAGGACTCATTAATAATATGCAAAAAGCACGGACACGACCACAGTGGTGATCATTTTACTCAGTTTACTTTACATACATGCCTTTACATGCATGCATAAGCATGCACCTCACTGCGTTTGGCACCGCTTAAATGCTAAACTGCATTTTTGTTTTTGGAGTCAGCACGCTGTGCAGCACCAACAACGCTGAGACGAATTTAAACCGAAACGTTTATTACAGCAGAAATAAAGATGATAATCAAACACAGTTAAGAAGTAACTACAGAATACTTCTCATTGATGATTACAGTGAACAAACTAATCCGAGCGCTAACCGACTCAAAAGCCACCTGACGAAAAGCAAAGAATAATGATACACACCCTCACTGAAACCACAGTGCGGTGAATAAATATGTAATTCATGATTTATTTATTCATTTTGCCTTTTTAGCTCATTGTTTCTCTTGCAGTAACACGGATATTGTGATGCATCCCTGTAGACCGAGCTGCAATGTCTGCATCGTGTTTTAGAAAATGAGAAAAGAGGAGCCGGGGAAACACCCTTCAACCTTGTTATGAGTGCTGACATTGCACAGCTGGTCCACCAGAGGGCACTGTGCAGCTGTTCTGCTGAATCTGGAGAGGCCACAAACAAGAAGCTGACTGAGAAGCGACAGAGAGAGTAAACAAGTGCTTGTTAATGAAAATCTGTTTATTACTGTGCACCTCAAAAAAAGAAAGAAAAAAAAGACAATTTTAGCTTTTTAAATCAAATATTAGTAACTAAAAATCCAATATTGGTCAGATTCTAGTATTATGACATCATATTGATATTAAGTCGTGGTGAAGAGGGAGCTGAGTGTAAAAGCGAAGCTCTCAATTTACCGGTCGATCTACGTCCCTACCCTCACCTATGGCCACGAGCTGTGGGTAGTGACCGAAAGAACGAGATCGCGGATACAAGCGGCAGAAATGAGCTTCCTCCGAAGGGTGGCTGGCCTCTCCCTTAGAGATAGGGTGAGAAGTTCGGCCGTCCGGGAGGGGCTCAGAGTAGAGCAGCTGCTGCTCCACATCGAAAGGAGCCAGCTGAGGTGGTTCAGGCATCTGACAAGGATGCCTCCTGGGGTTGGTTTTCGGGCATGTCCCACCGGGAGGAGGACTCGGGGCAGACCCAGGACACGCTGGAGAGATTATATCTCTCGGCTGGCCTGGGAACGCCTTGGTGTTCCCCTGGATAAGCTGGAGGAGGTGGCTGGGGAGAGGGAGGTCTGGGCCTCTTTGCTTAGGCTGCTGCCCCCGCCACTCGGCCTCGGATAAAGCGGATGAAGATGGATGGATATTGATTCTTAGCTCTTATCTCATCAGGTCCAGTCCAAAAAGGCTCGGCAGTGCCTGTACCACCTCCGACAACTGAGGAAGTTCAGGATCTCTCCAGTGATCCTCAGGACTTTCTATGCAAGTGCTGTGGAGAGCATCCTCACACAGAGCATCGCATCCTGGTTTGGGAACCAAAACGCTCTTCAGAGAGTGACCCGTACGGCACACCGCTGCTGCAGGACTGCTCTCCCCTCCCTTCAGGACACCTACACCAGGAGATGCTGAACTACAGCAGCTCAGCTATTGAAGGACCCGTCCCATCCCGGCAACAGGCAGAAGGTTCTGCGCCATCCGGAGGAGCTTCTATCCTCAAGCCATCCAGGTCCTAAACCAGAACATGCCCCCCACCCCCCCTCAGCATCCATAAGTGACTGAGACAGGACTTACTCCTCTAACACACCCCAGCCTGACTCTTCTAGACACTTTAACACCCACTTGCACAATGTACATTTTTCAGATTTTCAAATGTAAATTTCCAGATTTTTTAAAATTATTTATTTAATTCATTTAATGTACATAATTCATTTACTTACTGCACATAATGTCCTCCTGTATATATTCACTAAATGTATATAATGTCCTTCTCTCCTTTTGCACAGTCGAGGAGCGCGTCAGGATCCACTTCACTGCATGTTGTACTCCTATAACTATGAATGTGGCAAATAAAGAATCTTGAATCTGTATCATTACCAATCACTTTAAAATACATGCATGGCTGCTCAGCATGTTTGCATGTTTTTGAAGGCACAGTAATTATAGGCAATGACATCAGTGACTCCAGCTGACAGCCTTCAGTGTCAGTCTGGACGAGAACATTAGTGGGCTTAAATTAAATGATGCCTTAAAGGCAGAGGTGTCACATTCATTGTCACTAATGGTCACACAGAGGACCTGAGCAACACTGACATATTTATACAGTTCACTGATATTTTTATGTTATAAATAAATCCAGGCAAAGTAATGAATTTTTAATGTTGTTCTGCAGATTTGTCTGCAAGTCTTATGCAGCCTGTGGAGAAGGTTTCATATAACGCAAAAACATTCATGAGGCAGATTAACTGTGCAGTACAGAAACTGGATGTACACTAAAGTACAGCCAGCCTTTCCTGCTCCAAACGATGCGACTAGTTTAGGAAAAGACTCACAGCGCTGCAGCTGCACGCATCCGTCTGTCACGCCTTATCTTTGTTTGTTTGGGGTTCAAACTTCAAACCAGCCATGTGAATTATATTCTTTGAAAATACAGCAAACAGATACACAGCACTCTCTGTGCAAACAGTCCATCTCCCACGTCAGTGGAAACTTTGCTTTCGCTGCAGTCAAAGCTCCGCTCAAACCCGATCTGCACTTCCCTGGAAATGTAGCTACATGCTGTGCAAACAATGGCCAATTTCTCCTGTGCATCTCCAGCTACGTTTCACTGCAGTTTCTTTTATTTATCAGTGAGAGAATATCAATTAACTCCTTAGTATAAGGAATAGTAATCATAGTCGCAACATAGGGACTCGACATAGGGACATAGGGATGCCAGCAAACTCCTGGAGGGAGATTGCAGAAACTACCGGAATGACTGTGAGGGAACGCACAAAGAAGTGTAAAAAACTTCCCAGGACTTGGGAAGTAAGAAAGTCCCAGCCTTTCATTTGTTTGTTTCGGGGCTGGCACTGAAACCACACACAAGCACAAATGTGTGGAGGGTCACGCCGTGGGCTCTGCAAAGATTCAGCTGGTAGTCAGCTTGTTAGATTGCACAAGCTGTGGAAGCACGCCTGTCTATTTAGTCTCGCATGGGTGCAAGGTTCACGACACACAGCTACGACCTAAATTATGAAGCAGCTAAAGTAACGGGTGGGCCAGATTAAAATCTGTGAAGAGCAGGATTTGGTCCAGCTCGTAAGGTCACAAAAGAGCACACGTGTAAATCTATAGCACGATTTTAATTAAAAGTACAAAACAAAAGCTCTGTGTGTTTCTTGACAGAGGAATTCCTGACAGCCCTTCAAACAGGTTTCAACACAGCCAAAAGAAAACTGCTGCAAGCTCAGTTTATTTAGTGAAACTTTAAAAAATGTCTGCACGTCAAATGGTCTGAATCAACCGACTTCTGCCAGAAATTTAGAGAAAACTTTAAAGAACATCACACCATGTGCTCCCACAGATTTCCCCAAAAATGATTGGGAACCCAACTCGGTGTCTTTAGTCGGGCAGGACACTGCTGCCCTAAATCCAGGTCAAAATATTTGGAGACTCCTCTCGGCCTGTGAGTGTGCTGTAGATGTTTGGATCGCTGCCCTGATGTGATGAAGAGCATAGTGAACTGGTAACTCCTGCCTATAACCAGTTTATCAGCACAGATGTGGTGTGCAGCATAAGGTTAAATACTGCATATTTTATCAGTGCTGGTGGCAGAGAATGACAGGGGTGAATTTTAATACAGGTATAAAAGGCACAAAGAGGCCGCAGAGGAAAGCAGTCCGGTTTGTCAGGTTTGTTGGCTTAATGCAGCACAACAGACAAAGCATGAAAACCTTCACAGTTCACTAACCGCAGGATGATGGCTCCATCACATCACTAATTGATTACCTGTCAAATTCAAAGGCTAAATTAAGCAGGCAAACTTAGCCAAATTATGCAAATGCTGCTGCTGCTTTTCCGAGGGCCTCTTTGCTCTGTATGGCTGCATGTCAGATAAGTCAGAGAATGACGTTTGGGGATACAAGACCGTCAGTGGTGTCAGATCAGAGTTGGCCCTCTTTAATCCTAAACGCCGGCCAAAATCTAACCCGTCACAGCTGCAGCCAGCTCGGTTTCGTTACCCGGCTAAAACACTTCTTTCTACTGACCCCGTTTAATTATGTTACAGCACAGAAAGTGTTGAAGCATCGAACC
The DNA here is from genome assembly GCF_000239375.1 of Pundamilia nyererei. Classification (NCBI taxonomy): domain Eukaryota; kingdom Metazoa; phylum Chordata; class Actinopteri; order Cichliformes; family Cichlidae; genus Pundamilia; species Pundamilia nyererei. The sequence continues at coordinate 1,117,937 of NW_005187600.1, forward strand.
AACTGGTGCAGCTGTATAGCGCTGTGGTTCACCTAATGTCAAGCTGCAAGCGCTGGCCTGCGATCTCGGCCAGCTAATGTTAGCTAACCGAACCAAGCGGGTCAAGCTAGCCGTGTATCCCTGCGCTGCCACGCAGCGAAACCCCACGGGTGACCGTGTCTCCGCCGATACACCTCGGCAGCTGACACCTGCGGCTCAACGCGCTCGCTGACACCAACCCACGTCACATGAATTACCTGTACTGCGGACCGGCACCATGTGTGAAGCCGAAATAGTTGCTTGCAGCCATCTTGGCATCTCCGGTACAGTACAGTGTGCTGACAAACAGCAGCGGAGCGGTGACACCGAAACTCAAGATAGTTCCCCCCCTCGACTGCTGCTAACGGTCACATACCGGAACTGGATCGGAAAGACACGAAACGGTTACAAACAGGGAGCTTTCAGCGAGGAACTCCGTGTGCGCCATGTAAAGTCTGCGGCCAGTGTATAATTTCTATATATATATGATATCCTTGTTAATATATATAGATTTTCATAACTTCTCCACTCAATCGCTACACGCATGCGCACTAACCCCCCCCCGCTGAGATTAAAAATAATCCTTCTTCTTCTCATTATTATTATTATTATTATTATTATTATTATTATTATTATTATTATTAATATTATTATTATTATAGCGCTAAATGACACCGTATATCTGTGTCTTAAACACTATTCAGGTATGGCTCAAAACTGTATGCCAGTGTAATGATAAACCCAACCTGAAACTGCTGAGATCATAACAGATCAGTGTCATAACAGAGAATGCGTGAGCTGTGGCATGAGAACACGCGAACAAACTTTAGCAATAGTGCTAGAAATATAATATATTTAACCTTTACATGCTAATTGACAATCTAGTGACATCCACAACTTACTGTTTTTTATTTATGTTCTCCTTTTCCGCACACAAACTTAATGCCCTACATATAGTTTTTTGGATCTGGTCTTATTTTAAATTTCAACAAACAGATCATATTTTTAAAAAAACTGTAATTAAAAAAAGTCAATTTAACTAATTAACTCCAGTTTTATGCTTTAGTAAAGGCACTGCTTTATTTTGTTTCCTTCTCTTTTCTGCTTTTTATCTCTTTTACATTTTGTACTGATTTGTATAATTATTATTTGTTATCCCAATTTTATGAACGATTAATTGATATATACGTAAATAAATAAATTTTAGCGGAGACGGAAGTACGTTGGAGTGAATGCTCTCGCTTTGCTTAATACTCTGGGTGTGAATGGCTGGGTGATTGGACGGGTGTTGCGTGCCTCTGATAATTGAGGTACAGTCTAATGTTAACCCAGCTGCCTGGGGTGAGTCATACCAAGCACCATCACATTCAGCTCTTCTGCACGTTTCGTATAAAGGTGCACTATGTCCACGATGCTAAAAAGCATCGTTTGACCTTGGGGGTTTTAAAGGCATCAGCTCAGGATCCGTACAAAAAAGAAGAAGAAGAGGAAAACCCTTATTATGCATAAGAGGGACACAAATATTTGTTAAAAGCTTTTTCTCGCGGGTAATTACTCACGAGGCCTTATGGACAGAATAAAAGAGACCTTTTAGGAATGTGCAGAACAAGTATTTTCAGCCATAGTATGTGGTGAAGCTGTAGGGGTGATATGATTGGCTGGCAGAAAGTGAAGTAAGGGTCTGAATAATTCATGTTGTGGGGTAGCAGGTATGAAAGAGGCACGAGCAAGGAGGCATAGAGGCTGAAGAGAGGCTATGGATGGAGAGAGATGCTGTTGCCAGGGAACAGCAGCCACACAGACCACCACTGAAAACAACAGCAGGATTATCTGATGGGACTAAAAGGAGACAGAGGCTGGTGCTTATTTTTCCCAAGTTGCTGCAGGGATAAATAAGCTACTTCCATGGAGGAATGTAAATACAGTGGAAGCCCAAAGAAGCTTTTCAATTGATACTGTGGTGAGAAGAAAAAGCTTCTCCAAAGGTATTTGGGTCCACATGAAGGGAGAAGAGAGGGGGGGTCGATATATATATAGAGAGAGATCACGATGCCAGAGCAGATGCGTTCCCATTAAAGGAATTTTGTGTCTCGGTGGTGTGGAAGTAAGAGCTGAGAGGCAAGGCTGTCGGCTCGCTCTTCACGGCCAGTCTTTCCCCAACAAAGGTGACCAGAGGCGGAGGAGAGGAGAGGGGGGTCCAGAACAGAGGTGCCCCCTGTCCTCAGACACCTGCTGCTGGCGAGCCGCGGACATCGAGGACAGTGTATGACTGTGTCCGTGCACAAGTGCGCGTGCGTGACTCCGAACGAATGAATGAGAGACGGAGAGAGAAAGAGGAGGAGGAATTTTAGACTGACCCACGCTTTTCTGTTGATGTGGAGCAGCGGGGCGGTCTCCCCTCAAATCTGTGCATCTGTGACTGAGGACGACGAAGACGCTCCACATCGGGAGATCTCACGCCGCTCGTGTGAGTTTAACATCCTTGCATTTATTTTATGCATGGTCACACAGCTTGCACACGCATGCACGATTGTCCGTTAATGTGAGAAATCTTTTCTGTTGGATGCTCCACTTGGGGTGACCTAGAAAGGCTGTGGAGCCATTTTACTGCACCTTTTGGTGCTGATTGGCTTTGCAGAAATCATTGATGTTCTCATTTGAAGACCAGGAAGAAACAACCCGCTCACAGTTACATGGTGTTTATTTATTTTTTTATAAACATGATTTTGCGATTTACGCCTGCTGGCTTGCCTCCACACAAGAATTTTTCTTGTGCATAATAAAACAAAACATGTGGAAACAAATTATTTCCTTTGTTAGTTATTTGGCTGCCTTCCATTTCATACACAGCCACAAGTGCTGCTGCCAAAACCACACCACTCCTAGCGATTATATCACAGTGTTGCTATTATTTCGGTATGCACCGCTGAATGTCATCATCGCACTGGGGCTGGTTGTACTACAGCACATTTTTTGTGGCTAAACACACCTTTTCATTCTGTTTCTAAGTGCAACCTGCAACCCAAGAGTGGAAATGCTTCCATCGCTCTGTGGAACAGGCTCGGAAAAGCATGAGGAAAGCAGAACTTTAGGACTCGTGCAGTTGACTGAGAATTCTCTCTAAGCTCTTAAGCACAAATTCATTCATGCTTTTCAGGTTTTCTATTGAATGGTGTTAGTGCCTGGAAGCCTGAGAAAGCAGAGGTGTGGTAGACTTAAAGAGGAGTCCGTTTTGTCCTCCACGTCTGCCTGTGGAATTCCAGGCGAGGCCAAAGTCAATTTTCATATTTGACTTTTGAAGGATTTCTGAGCGCAGAAAAGCGAGCTCAGTCCGATCCAGTCACATGCCTCTCACATGTGCTCCGGTGGGCCGGGGGGATGAAAACCACGTGAGCTGCAGTGACTTAAGCCCCCTAATTATAATGAAAGAGAGTCAATTATTTGACTTTTCCCTCAGCATACAGGCCAAAACACATGTTCCTGCAGTGCAGCAATGTGTGACACCTTTGGTCTGTGACTGCGAGTGCTATTGCTCATAAAAACTCTCTGCACACCTCCAGGCCCCTGCTCTCCTCTCTGAGGGATGGGCACCACAGAGGCGACTCTACGAATGGAGAACATGGAAGTAAAAGACGAGTGGCAGGATGAAGACTTCCCCAGGTATGATCCTTCCACTTTTTAAAGGCATCTAATGCGCGGTCGTGTTGATGTGATGATGAAAACTGATTGTAAGATTTCAAAAAAAACCCCACTTATTCTCCTTTAAATCCTCAGCTGATTGGTAATTTTCCACAACAGGATAAGATCTGCGATATTGTTTATAATTATGGGAATTTGATGAGCAGTGGCTGAAATTCAGAGTTTAATGAGCAGAAAATAAGTGGCAGGAAAGTGTGATGAAAATCAGCACTGGGCTCCATCCTCCTCCTCCTGCTCCTCCTCCTCCCTTTTCCCTCCTCCTTTGTTGGATGGGGGAGGCAGGAAGCCAGGGAGCAGGTGCAGCGCCGTCTTGGAAGCGGTGTCGGGCAACGTCATGTGACGCAACGGCAGTCGCTGATCAACAACACCAGTTCAGGAATATGGTGGCAGGTTGTGGTTAAAGACGGAGGGTCAGTCAGTTATTAAAGAAGAATCAGAGTGATGCTCTGCTCCGGTTCGGCTCACACCAGCTGAGAGGACAGGGAATGAGCCCAAACACAGAGGTGTGTGAGGTAAAAGATAAAGATCATTAAGGATCGGCTTGGACAAAAGCAGCCCCACGCTGTCTCCGTAAGGTAAGCATCAGTGGTTCGTGCTGATCTTAAGAGATAATGCAGACATAAACAGATGAGCTTGAGCTCGCCCCCCTCGTCAGTTTGCATTTCTATAAAAAAAGAGCTTCATTTGTGACAAAGGAAGCGGCGCATCAGCAGTCACTGCAGGGGTCCTCGGGGAATAGAGGCACAGTGTCTGTTTCTGTGGGCTGAAGCCTGATTGTTGGCTCAGGAGGAGCCCGCACCGTCACACAACTGTCCTCCCGCGAATGGGAGGATGAGACGGTTGGCTTTCACGGGAATGCAGCTAAGACCCTCTCTGCTGAACAACACTGCGCTAGAGCTCTCTCCTCCTCCCAGTTTTTTTTAACCAGTGAGAGCACAGCTGTGCACTCAGCTCCTCGGGTTGTTCCTCGGGTTTTATTGCCGACAGCCCAAAACAACACATGCAGGTGCAAGCACGTTTGCCCCCATTTGCTTGCTTTTTCTGCTTTAGACACATTTGACAAGGAGGGAAGAAGAGGAAGATGTTGATGTCCTCCCATCCTCTCCTCCTTCTGTGCAGAGTGTAAACAGAAGCAGAAATGCAGACACTTTGTTTGCATGCAAACTGTTTCTCCACCCCTCCATCATCCACTCTGACTCACACCCTGCCCGGCGGCGCTGTAATCTTCGTCTCTCCCCGGAGACAAGTTAATAACCATCTCTATCCTCTTCTGCGTGCTCTTCTTTTCAGCACTTAGCCAGATTAGTAACAACACCCATGCCTAGCTTGGACCTTTTAACACGGTCCTAATCACATGGATCCATTTTATTATGAGGTCATAGTTACAAAGTAGGGCGTGCTTTAGGATGCATTTATCTCAGCTGAGGGAAAATGATGGGTTTTTGTACTGTGTGGCTGAACCTTTACTCTCTGCAGCATCACAACTTCCTCTCTGTCGTGTAATAGATTGGGCAAACACAGCGCTAGATGCTTACATAGTGTATGCATGTTTCCAACCAGACCACTACCAGAGTACGGAGACATGGACCCCTCCTGTGGTCTCACAGATGACAGAACCTGTAAGTAACACCAACAAGTCGGGGGTCACCGAATGATCATTATTGATGACAAACCCCTCTCTGTGTGGCATGAATCACAGTCGCTTTCCTCCTGCCCTCTGGTCTCACTGTAGCTCATCCTACCTCCCTGAACGTGAGCTCACCGGGAGGAGGAGGCAGCGGCGGTGTGTCCTCATCCCACCGGAAGAGGCGTACGTTGATCGCCCCGGAGATGAACCTCTCCCTGGATCAAAGTGAAGGTTCTTTGCTGTCAGATGACTTCCTGGACACGCCGGATGACCTGGACATAAACGTTGACGACATCGACACTCCAGATGAAACCGACTCACTCGAGTTCATCACGAATGGCAATGACCTGGAGTGGGAAGGTTAGCAGATCCATAACAGGTCGTTGTTTTTACTCCTGATATTAATCCATCAGCTTCAAAAAGCTAGTTGAGGCTGAACTTTAGGCAAAAAGGGTTTTTTGTTGCTATTTAAGCTGAAAATTCACTACATGTATCCATGCACGTACCATAAAATGTCAGCTGAGAAGTTACACTGTGCTCTTTAACCTAAACATACTAATATGTGTCGATTTTTACAGAGACTTTGCAAAAGGAAAGGATCTGTAACACAACCTAACTTAAAAGGAGCTTACACATATTATGATCAATGTTTCCCTTCGACTAAAATGATTCAGCATAACTCTGTTCGTGCCCAGATGACACACCGGTGGCATCAGCGAAAGCAAATCCCGTTGACAGATCTGGAGAGGTGGGCGAGGATGGGAATGCCAACAACGGACGCCTCTGGAGAACAGTGATCATCGGAGAACAGGAACATCGCATCGACATGCAGGTCATCAGACCTTACCTTCGGGTCATCACACACGGAGGTGAGAGTCAGAAAAAGCTCTCAATTAGCATTA
>NW_005187600.1:1124268-1126423 GCF_000239375.1 Pundamilia nyererei
ATATATGGTGTGATCGTGTGCACAGGCAGTGATTTGTGGATGCAGTGATTTCCATGACAGACTGTTTTTTTCCAGGTTTTCTGAATTGTTGGTGATATAATGTACTGTAGAGGACGAGATATTCAAAGTCTTCACAATTTTATGTTTTGTAGATGCATTTTTTGCAAACTGGTGAAACTGAGATGCTCTCTTTATAACCAGTCATGTGTAAAAATGTTTTTCAGGAAGTAGTAAAATGTCTCAGTTTAAACATTCAATATGTTTCCTCTGGTTTGTTGTGAAGATTTCCATGACAGTAATCTTAAACTCTCTCTCCTCAGGTTATTACGGCGAAGGCCTGAATGCCATCATTGTGTTTTCTGCTTGTTACCTGCCTGACAGCAGCTGTGCAGATTACCACTACATCATGGAAAACCTCTTCCTGTGCGTCTCTCAGTCAGAGCCAACTTACTCGCACTTTTAAGCCCTGTATATCAACACATTTTGAACTGCACCCAACAGGAAATCATAACTCTCGTGCCCTCCAGGTATGTGGTGAGCAGTCTGGAGATGCTCGTTGCCGAGGATTACCTGATTATTTACATGAACGGAGCAACTCCTCGGAACAAGATGCCTGGCATCAGCTGGCTGAAGAAATGCTACCAAATGATCGACAGAAGGTCAGAAAAAAGTTCAATACATTGATTGATATCTAGCGTATTGGGAATTTCTTTATATAGATCTTTTTGGAGATGTCCACATCAGCGCTGAACTCTGGCTCATCTCTATCATCCCACATACATGATGCTGATATTGACAGATATGAAAGGGAGAGAAATAAAAGTTTTCTCAAGCTGTCAGTCAGTGAAAGCTTGTCGATGGCTCTGAGTCCTGTTTGGCAGTTGGGAATAAAATTGGAATAAACTTTTAAGCACACACACACAAAGCATAAACGATGTGAACAACGATGCAGCTCTGTTAACAAACGTTTTCTTTCTGTTTTCTGGCAGATTGAGGAAGAACCTGAAGTCTCTAGTCATTGCTCATCCCACGTGGTTTATACGCACCGTCCTGGCTATATCGAGGCCTTTTATCAGGTGATACGAACAAGCTGAATATCAAACACTGAACGTTTTCCATTAAGACCTGAAGGTTAATCGATACAGGCCACACGATGTCTTTTGACCTCCCGAGAACTGAGTCCTTGTTTGGGATGTGCTTTTTATTTTTCTGATAGCTATTTGAGATCAGACAGCCCTGTCAAGTCTATAAACTAAGCTCACTTGTTACTTTGTTACATAGTTGCTACTAACTATGTCCCCATATGAGTAAATGGGTTAATTGTACAGAATAATACAATAAAATCAAGATTTCATAGTAAGTATAAAGCCGGGTCGAGCAGAATGAAGTGCAATGTGCAGGAAAGGAAACATCCCTGAGACGGGAGGTCTGACACAGAGCGACTGTAATAACTTTAATCTGTTTCTCATTTAAAATATCAGTTTGACAGCGTGGATCTGTTTGCTGCAGATTTTTTTTATTGTTTGTCTTTTTGTGTATCTGTGTAACTGTTGTGTTGCTTTTCTCTCGTCCTCTGCAGTGTGAAGTTCATGAATAAGATCCAGTACGTCCACAGCCTGGACGAACTGGCAGAAATGGTGCCCATGGAGCACGTCCATGTCCCCGAGTGTGTGGTGCAGTAAGTATCTGTGACCGCTAGATGGAGAACGTGAGCTTTACCTGCAGGCAGCGGTTAATCCTTTTTTCTTTTTTTAAAGTTATTACTCATTTAAACCAAACCGAGAACAAGACTGCTGTTTGAATAAATGTAAAATAAGATTATTGCCTCAGTTCTTAAAAAGAGGACTTAGATGGCAGGATTTACTGTGTGATGTGAGGATATAACAGCGCCTCCCGTTTTCAGATTTGACGAGGAGAGGATTAAAGCGCGGAGGGAAAGGTAAGATATAGCTTTGTGCAGTTTTAAATAGCATTACGCGCCAACCTCGTGCATATTATTATATACATATAACTGTGTGCAGAATTAAGAGTGGCTTAAGCACTTAGAACTGGATAATTGGCTACACAAGACTCCCATCTAATAACTCTGTGTATGTAACTGTGTGTGTGTGTGTGTGTGTGTGTGTGTGTGTGTGTGTGTGTGTGTGTGTGTGTG